>NW_022699919.1:1288103-1344844 GCF_011630105.1 Anneissia japonica
GGGGTGCAGTATCAGTATCCGTGAGTATTTCTTTCATTCTTTTTCTACATTTGGCCACAATTGGACATTTTCCTCCTTTGGAAGAATCTTATTTTATAGAAAAATTGGTATTTAATTTGTTCATACCTGATTCATCACAAAATTTAAGCATTGAAAAATGCGGTAGAATGCTGTTAAACATGTGGTTAATAATTTGGATTGTTTTTTTTTTTCTCTATATTTTTTTGTTTTGATGCTGTCCATTATGGATTTTTTTTAAAATTGTGATGGAAAATGTTGAGAACCTAAACCAAATGAATTAATTTTAAATTCAATAAGATTAATGTTTGAACGAAATTAGAAATTGTTAACTACAGTTGACTTGAAAAATCATACATTTAATATATATATATTTATATATATATATATATGTGATTTTTAAAACCTTCCCTTTTTTGTTCATACAAATTACTATAAGAACATAAATGCAAATTATAATAATTAGGGATTCACTACGCTTGAAAAAAAGAAGTAATGCAACTAGAATCATGTGATCTTTACTACGGTAGTAACTACTGTAGGTTCTAAACAAACACATTAGCAACATTCAAGTGTGGTAACAAGTACGGCTAAGCATAGCTTCTTTGGGGTATTTCCACATTTTAGACGCATGTTGAGCATAACAACACCAGGTAACTTTTCTAAAATGCTTGGAATTAATCTTGTGCACAATGGTTAGCTGATGCCTCAAAATAAAATATGGCCATATTTAGTAACTTTAGTAATTCACAAGTCCAGACTAGCTGCGATTCTAGGCTAGCTCTAAGGTCGAGGAGCATTACTTTACATTACAGTTGTTGCGGCCTGCAGCTACGACCTTGTGGGTGCGGCCTGCCTACCATTTTCGGTTAGAAAACCTTGTTTTTTCGGCCCCGACACCGATCATCTGTAATGAACAGTATAAATTAAAAACTGAGCATAAGTGGTATAAGTAAAGTGCATGGAGGTTTTTCTGGTAATGTGCAGCTCTTAAATGTTAAATAAAAAATTCAGTTTTACCCTCCTACCCATTTTATGCCTATCCCTGCTGTACATTATTCGAGGGTTTAAAATACATTGTACTCTGTAATGAGTTTTTTTTTAATACAAAATAATCTTACATGCTTTCCGGTTACCTCTCAGGCGATGGATGACTGAGTCATGGGTTCTCACCATGCCGATCGACCCATCAACTTATCCGACTGACAGGGCTGCCAACCACCATTATAATTTTGAGTATTTTGTAGGCCTATTAAATTAAATATGAAATACATCATTTTAAAATCAAGTGTTTGTAACTGTCAACACCTTAACATGAATGCCTATCATTGAGAAAACAACTATTAGTAGAACACATCCCCATGGTTACATTCATTGTTAATTAATAGCCTTGCAGTAGATGGGGCCAAAACATGCCCATTCATGCAGAACGAGTGTGTATTTCTGGAGAGTAATGAATCACCCTAAGCTGTACTCTACTGTAGTACTAAGCATGTGCAAGGCAAGAAAAGACATTACACTTTTTTTATAAGAACACTGAGGCTGAAATTGCTTAAAAATTAAAAACAAAATAAGAACAAATTGTCCAATAAGGTTTTTATTTTAAAAAACTAGAAAAACCAAAATATATATCTGTACCTTATGTGCAGTAGGTATGACTATGTAATACCATCTATAATTTTTTACCGGAGCCTTTTTTCTGCGGACATTTTTTCAGTGGCCTTTTTTTTTCGGGGGCCATTTTTTTCAGGACCACTTTTACGTACATTCCAGTGCAGTGTATGCTGTTACAATAATAAATTTGTATGTTTGAAAAGTGTGCAACATAAGAACATAATAAGAACATTTTGAGCCTAAAATCGGCCAAAAAATAAGAATACTGAGTCAGGGCAACATTTTACTGGTTCTTTTTTTAAAAAAAAGAAGTATAGTTCAACTGATTGAAAGCAAGTTTAGTACATAAAATTAAAATATTATTACTGTATATCGCACAACAGAAAGCAAATTTTATTGGTGAATGTAAAATAGGATGGTTAAATGCTTCGAATTTTTATAATTAGGAAGAATTTTTGTAAATTTCAAGGCAGCGGAGGGTGTAATAAAAATAAGGAAAATTTTATTATTATTATTCAAAAATAAAATTTTATTTTTATTTGAAATCAATATTTGCAGTCGGCGGGTTCGCTAAACAAGGTATAAAAAAAGTCGCCTTATTGGTTATGATGATGATCAATCTCAGAATTAACAACAATGTACACAAGAAACCAACACTTCACTAAAATATAGGCGAACAACTTAAACTGAAACCAAACCATCGCACATGTTTGTACCAAACGGCTATTGTACCAGGCGGCTATTTATAGCATTTGACATTCCATCCTTGTTGCACCAATGCGCATACATTGCTGAAAGGAGGCTTACAAAAAATCGACTTTTCAACTGATCTTGTGTCTCACTGAATTCACTTTACTAGGCGACTTGCAGTACTACACCTATATCAAGCAGTGGTTGTTTATTAAGACTTGAGATAATTTAAGTATAATCTGACTTAAGTTTATGACATGTGATTAATAGCGATACTATTTGTGCAGACCATAAATGTCAAATGTATAACCTTTCATTCAGAGGACTGCTGATATTAGATGCATTTTCTTTATTCAGGTAGGTACAACTTCTAGTAAGAAATAAGAACCATCCCCCATGGTCACCATTCATCTTAATTCATGCAGTAGGCTAAAATTTTTTTTTTTTTTTTTTCAACCATTGAATCTTACCTTCTTTAGTCTAGTCCATGACTTAGTTCGCTATTGTTATAAACATGTGTTGAACAAGCATTATGTTAAACAAACATTTATTTTTGATTACTGCATCAAACTTTTTTGCTGACTCGGAAAATTGGCTCTATAAAATATTTTGCATGCATTTTTGACTAACAGGTGACCATGTCTAAAGTGACATTTTAAGTCCAGTCAATTCATGTCAAGATTTTGAAATGTTTAAAATAGTAACAAATACTCTGAGCTAATTTGGTACATCGTTTACCCAAATTGGATTTTGTGTCTTGAAGGCTGTAAATAAACAAGAGTACTGTATATACTGTAGTGTCATTCAATGTCATAAATTGTGAGCGGGGATGACACCACGCTGGTTCGGCGGTGGACGGGCCCCGTCCAGCACTCAACATTTCCGACCAGGACTATTATTTCAACAGTTTACAAATTGTAACAAATTAATTAGTTTACCTAAACACAATAGACAAGCTAACCTGATAGATAAAGACAAGAAGAATACAATAAATGTTTCCGGGGTTACGTTAATTGTAACAAAATACTGCACTGCCCTGCTATTCATCGCTAACTTAACAGCCTAGGCCCAGTTGAGTCATAGCGAACATCGTGGGCCAACATGACACAGTTGCTATACACATTCAAAGGTTAAAGTTGAAATCGTGACCATTCAAGTGTTCTATTATGAGAGCATGGTCCATGGCAGGAAGATTATTAAAAATTTACGAAACCTGATTTATGTTTTATTTCTTTAATTTGTTTTCATTTTGTTAATGTTATTCTATATTATCCATAATTGTTTTAAATTTTGTATTATAAGTTTTTCACTTTTAATTATAATTGATATATAATGTGTAACTAATGAACGAAGGTGGCTCACAACGGGGAAATCCCTGAACTCCAATTACTGTAGAACGTCAATCAGCACATGCCTTTTCTTGTCTGCTAGCCGTAGTACTACTCACAGATACTATATTCAACATCGCACTCATTTTAAAAAAACATAATACAACCATGTATTCGTCCGCGAATACGCAGCTAAGGTACAACACAACAACACCGGCCCAACTGCGGCCACACACACACGCCAAGCATGTGAAGTTGACAGTCGGTTCGACGCTTTGTCGCATGGATTTGTTCATTATTATTTTTTAATCTAAAACAAAGCATGTCAACTATTTTAATTAGGCCTACAGTAAGTCTCATCTTTATCTGTTTTGTTGCATTCTTCAAATTCTGACCTGGGCCTAGCCTAAAAAAATCGCGTCAGCTAGCCTTGGGCCTAGGCCTGCTCGACTTAGGCCTTTTGGTTTTTAAGAGCTTTCACGAATACAGCGGAATACGGAATATTTCAAACCACTGTTCCAAGAAAAGAAATGTTGGTTATCTTGTTTTTTGCCAGATTTGTATAATAATATGTTCTGCATATTTTAAACTTCTATATTTACATTACAGTAGCAATCTGTATGAAATTTTAAAAGGTAGTAACAATAACCATTTACATTAGCCACAGCTTAACAATTTAATACTAGGCCATAGTTCAGCAACTTGGTCAGACAATTTAATAATAGGGCACAGTTCAGCAACTTGGTCAGGTCTTTTTTGGAATGTACAGTACTTCTCATCAGATATTCAATGATAAAAAATACAATAAAAATAAAAATTCGCTTTTACATTTTAGTTTTCTACTACTAGTATCAAGAGAATGTATTAATAAGCACTTTAATTTTAAATTAAAAATAAAAATGAATAATTTTTTTCAACATATCCTATTTAAAATGAGAAATTGTGGTTAAGGCACCGGAGACCTGCGTCAGCCACAGTGTGGCACCACCACTAGCATGTGACAATTAGATTTGTCCTTTATCCAACCTCTCATGTAAAAGATTATATTATTATAAGAGCTGAGTAATCAGACTCTTAGTAAAAAAAAATGAACACTAGCCATTATTGAACTGGGGGTTTTGCAGCACAAGAAGCAACAACATTACCTCTTAGCTAATTCTCAGCTCTTTTAATTATGGTACCTACTGTATTACTGCATTTAATTAAAGGGTATGTAGAAGCTAAAGGACCTAAAAAAGAAAGGAAAATGATAGCCATGTTCAGTCAATATTAATTTTTTGTCAACTATACTATATACATGGTTAATTTGCAAACAACCAGTGTAACATTTCTTCAATCAAATTATTCAGAGATGAAGCAGGGTGAACCAAGTGAATGTTGCACAGGAAGAATAACTGTTTTCCCAAGCAGGAGAAAGGTGCAACTTGGTTAAATCTTTCTAAGAAGCCATTGCTAAACTCTCTACATACGCAAAATAGACTGACCACATACCATAGTTCCTCGGGTATAGTCCCACCTCTGGTATGATCCCACCCCCGACTTTATGCCCAACTCCGCGTACAGGCATTTCCCCTGGCAGAATCCCAGGGTATAATTTAGTGAGTAGGTGAGTTGTTTACTGTCGCTAAAATAAACAAGCTCGCTAACTGCGGCTAAAAATAGGCAACACTGTGGTCCGTCCCCAAAGAGACATGCCCAGCAAGTGCATCGGGTCGTTAATTCACAGCGTAAAGACTTGTGTGTTCCACAGCTGTGGCTAAAAATATCCGTCCCTAAAGAAACCCGCCCAGTGTGCTGATCGGATCGTTAATTCACAGCATGAAGACTCAAATGTTCCACAGAGACTCTTGCTGCTAAAAATAACTTGTTACATCATGCATTAAAAGTGGGCGGTGCTCTTCACATGTGATGGGTGAGTGGTTGGTTTGGTTGTTGCTGGGCAAAAAATAACCTACAAGGTCAAGTAAGTTTAGGCAAAGGCAGGCCTAGCTCGATGTGGCCTCTCTAGCTAAGCGTATGGCCTACTAATTAGGGTGTTCCTTTCCCTTGGATGTTCTAGTAAATTCTTATTTCTTTACCGGAATATAGTTTTGGATAGGCCATTGAATCGTAGGGTAGTTGTTCTAATGCTTCTGCCACCTCACAAAACGATTGTTATTTTTGTTCTGTTCATGCATACAGGAATCCCCGGGTATAATCCCACCCCTGAAAATCAGACCAATTTCGCGTTCGGGAACTACAATATTTGTTAAATTCTTTTATACCACATACATAGTCTGGGCATCTGATTAGTTAAGAAGTGGGCAATAGAAAGTACCGTTACCCTAAATTATAGTACTTTTTTGTCCGTAATGTAATGAACGGTAACCAACGTTACAACAAAGGGCGCCACCTGGTTTTGTGACGACACAACTTTTGTACTCTATCGCAGAGTTGATGAATGTAGATAGTTGGGCAGAGTTACTACCACAGTAAGCATTTGACATGTTTTAATTTATTTTTTATTTCAGTCAACAACCTGGACATCATGGCTCAATCCACCACCAGCCTCATGTGACAGCACCACATCCCCATCAGCAACCAGCTGTCCATGCATCACCTGCCCAGGTAAGCATTCCCTGCCCAGATAAGCATCATCGTATTCACCGCCTTAACATTTACCATCAGCTCACACTTCTGATAAAGCTGGCACCAACTACTGGCTTTTGCAGTTCAGTATAGTAATGTCAAAATTCTCCTGAGGGCACTACCTCTTTATAATTGTTTAAAATAATATTTATTTGGCAAAGTAAGAGTACAATCTTGCCAGGAGCAAGGAATAGGCACGAGCCCAAACAGTAAACTGCCCTTGCTCCATCATCAAAATATACAGTAAAGGCTAAAGAGAAACATAAAAAAAGTAAAACTGATTTAAAATAAACTTAATTAACAAAATTAAAAACTTAACCAAATTTAAAAAATGTTATTTGAAATTTACTCAGAATTTTAGTACTGTAAAAAAGAAAGGTACTAAATTTGTAAAAACAAGGAATATTCAAAATAAAAACAGAAAAACACAAATCTTGCGATCAAGTATTTAGTTAGTTGAGCTTTGAGATCAGAAATGGTTGAGGATTGCTGAATTTGTACTGGAAGTTGTTCCCAAAATCTTGGAAAAATTACAAAAGATGAATTTAAAAATGTATTGGTTTTGGCCTTCCAATGTATTAAACGCCCATCACACCTATCACTTGATCTAAGAAAATAAAAGAAGAGGGACAGTAGCCACGCATAATCTTAAAACCAAGGGTAAGTCTATGAACTTCAAACATATCTTCAATACTTAAAATATTTAATGTCTTTAATCATGAATATGAAGTGTCTCAAGTTTCTTCTTGTCTATGAATAATAATTCTAGTGGCTTTCCTCTGTACCCTCTCCTACTAATATTTACATTTTCATTAGGCACCCACATACCACAACAATATGTTATTACCGGTAGAATAAGTGCTTTATACAGATTTAGCATTGCTAACCAAGACATTGCTTTAATTGCATCTTGACACAAAACCAAGAAGTTTGCTTGGCTTATTACATACATTATTTAAATGGGAATGACATGTTAACTTATTATTATTAATATACTGTACACACACCAAGAAGTTTGAATTCATTGACTCTTTCTATCTTTATAAGACTTAATGTTATAATCCCAGGAATGAATTTTTTTACACCTAGTTAACACTCATGGTTGCACATTTAGAAGAATTTAATGGCAGTTCATTTTTAACTGACCATTAAAAAATCTTATTCAAATCACTTTAAAGTTTTATGCAGTCACATATCAGTGACATACATATTCATCGTGGTAATCGTCAAACATGTGAAATTACGGCAAACAATGTGGCTGGGTACAGTCGGATCAACGCTTTGTCGCCGGAATTTGTTCATTGTTATTTTTTAATCTAAAACAAAGCATGTCAACTATTGAATTTAATTAGACCTACAGTCTCATCTTCATCTGTTTTGTTGCATTCCTTAAATTCTGGCCTATGCCTACTTGGGCCTAGCCTAAAAAAATCGCGTCAGCTAGCCTTGAGCCTAGGCCTGCTCGGCTTAGGCCTTTTGGTTTTTAAGAGCTTTCATGAATACGGCGAAAACAGGGGGGGATGCCACCCCCTCCCCCGGGAAAACGGTGAATGATCGCTGACCGGCACTCCAAAAAGCTGGTGACATCCCTGAGATTAGGAGTTTCGGGGTGTTTGAAGAAATAATTAGGCTAAAAATATGTCTATTTTTGCCATTCCTGATTATTTCTTTAATCCTCAATTTCTTATTTATTTGTACAGCATACCACAAAATTGTTTTCCCTCAGTATCCTGGATTTAAAATTCAGTACAGTATGATATACAGTATAGGTATTGTGCCTTACAACAAAACAACAGACAGGTAGAATTTATGCTGTTATCAGGTACTTGATTATGATAGCCATAAATTTGTTATCGCAAGGGAATTTTCTGTACTGCCTATGCATAATACAGTGATATGGATACACATGACATTTTTTTAAAGAGGCTGTGCTATGATCTATAGTATTGAGTTGGATTGTTGTTAGCAAATTGCGTAGGATTAATTATAGTTTTCCCGGTTAAATATTGACTTTTGTTCTATCAAGAAACAAGTGTATTTATAGTGTTTATGTTATGTCAAACTCAGTGATATGCAATAAGTTACAGCTGGACAAAAATCATTTCACATAAATAAACATTAAAATAAATTCAACAATGTAATTTAAAATATGCAGGTGTTTAATGGTGGGTTAGTTAAAACTCAAATCTGCACTTTATAATTTTTTACCATCAGTAATAATACTAAAAGGCCTTGATAATTTGCATAACTGAATTTAAATGAAATATTGCTTATGTTTGTATATAAGGATAAAACAATGTGAAAATGTGTGCTAACCAGAATTTGATTGCACAATTTAAGATTGGATTAAACATAACATACTATTAATGTGTAATAAACAGCTTAAAAGTAATATGGCCTATGAAAAATTAATAAATATAGTGTTTTGTTTCACAAAACAACACAAAATAATTATCATAAAATTTGCATAAAAGCCTCAAAGATCAAATTTAAACATTTTTAATCATTTTGAAACTTATAAAGATACATGATATTATAAAATGTAATAAATTAATTATTTCAAAGTTTTTTATATGATATTGAAGAACATAAACAACTGAAGATTTTAGTTAATTTAGTGATTTTATTACAAAATATAAAATGCTAGATTTATATCATGAAAAATTAATAAATATAGTGTTGTCCAAGCATCACAAAACAACAGAAAATAATTATCATAAAATATGCATATAAGCCAACTCCTCAACTGTGTAAAGCCAATTCCTCAAAGATCCAATTTAAACATGTTTAATCATTTTAAAACTTATCAATTTAAAAAAAAAAAAGGTACTTCAAGGTTTATAGGAATCAAACTGCAGGACTAAAAATACTGATATTTAAGTTTACTTTATATCACTTTAGGCAAATATAGGGAATGTCCAGGGACAGCAACAATTTCAGCGACTAAAAGTGGAAGATGCTCTCTCCTATTTGGACCAAGTGAAGCTACAGTTCGGCAACCAACCACAGGTCTATAATGACTTCTTAGATATTATGAAGGAGTTCAAGTCACAAAGGTAAAAGAAAACATAACAATTGTCTATTTTGTTTGTTTGGCAGTTTGAATTAGGAAAAGGTATCCAAAATGTTTGTACTTTAGTAATTTATATTATTATTATATGTATGTATTTATGTAATTTTATAATTTTGCTGATGGAGTGTCTTTAAATTAACAAATAAAAGTCAACATATATAATACTGAGCAGCATATTACAAGATTTTCAAGCTTTTTTCTTGTATTTCATATTAACAAGCATACAATATTCCAGTATTCATTATTTTTTGGCAGGTGCCAAATCCTTTTACAAGAAAAACACAGACAAGATGCGACAATACATTGATGTTGTTACATAGTTGATTAAGCCTTTTCAGGGTCATTATTGACATTGTTTTATATTGTTTATTTTTAGCCATTCCGACCCTTCTAACGTTAATAGATTTAGTGGTAGTGGTAATGACAATAAGTACATAAACAAATTTTATTACTCGCCTACTGCACTATTTAGAATATTTGGGCTCCATTCCCCAGAACCCTGTTCATCTCTCTGGCTTCGTATCATAACAAGACAAGATGCTCTACATGAATCTAGATCTCATTAAGGAGTGGAGCTGTTTTTTCTAGGGAGAAAAAAATTTGTAATACAGTATTAGCTTGAATTGAACTCAGGTCCCTGAATTTAAAGGCAAACCTCTTAACATCTCCATTCAAATGGCTTTTTTTCTGTTTTACTGAACAGCATTGACACTCCAGGGGTAATCAACAGGGTTTCAAACCTCTTCAGGGGTCACCCAGACCTCATTGTTGGGTTTAACACCTTCCTGCCTCCTGGTTACAAGATAGAAGTTTTGGTCAATGATCCAACACAGATCAGTGTCACTCATCCTGGATTACATGGACAGCCGGCCACCACTCAATCCATCTCAACTGGGCTACCGCCGTCCTTGCCAACAGGGCCACAAGCCCCACAGCCACCATCTGCCCAAGTTCCAACACAGCAACAAGTGGACAAGGTATGTATGACTACGAGTTACTAATTTTGTTGTTGATGATTCTAGTAAAATCAAATTTCATTGTGATTCATTTAGGTGAGATGATGACTCAAGTTGCCTGTGCTCACCGAATACATTATCCATTTCTTGCATAATGTAACTGTCTCCCCCCCCCCCCTTCCTAGGCATTCACTGGAGACCTTGCAGAGTATTCCTGGTCATTCAGGTAGCTTAGCATAAGGCTAATTTCTTCACATCCTAGCATGGTAAAGAAAATATTAATGTTCATGACCCTTGCTTAAGAACATAAAAAGTGTGAGTAGCCCTTAGCTCAAACTTAAACCCTCTTGATAAAGAAACTGAAGCCTTTCAACTGCACTGTACACTTTTTAACGTTGATATCGCACAATATTATCAGTACTGTGATATTTTTGTTCTACCCAGCCTGTTGCGCCCCAGCCGATTCCATCAGCATTAACGCCCTCAGCAGGAGGGAGGCCTAGAGTTTTCCCTCAAGGCACACCCACCACAGTTTCGGGTTCACAGACCCCTTCAGGCCAACCAGTACCACCATCGTCCACAGTACAGCCACCAACGTCGCAACAGCAGCCCCAGTCACATCAGCCACCCCAGCAGCAACCTCCACAACAGGGTCAAACCAACCAAGCTAACCAGCCAGTGGAATTCAACCATGCTATTAATTATGTCAATAAGATCAAGGTAATTTTCATTGTTTGAGTAATGTTTATATAAGGTGAAAGAGAGTGTGAGGTGAAGTTGGTTTATTTAGAAGTCTGTATAAAATCACTGAAATATAGCTGTTTCTCATACATAGGCCCACAGCTTAAAACCTGACTACTTCGATATTTAAAGGTGCTTATTTTATATGTATTTTTATCTCTGGCCTTTTATTCTTGAAGCCATTGAAACCTAACTGGATTGCTCAAAAGTAAAATCAAGTTTACTCTCAGGGAGCTTTTCGTATTTCATCAGACTTTATAAATTGAAATTTAATACAAATATGCATAATTTAAGATTAGAAGGTTTGTTTTTTATGTAATGTAGTATAGCAGTAAGATTTAAGCATAAAAAATTCATCATAGATACAGTTTAAAATACTTCTATTATTATATATTACTACTTAATGCCTCACTTGACAGAATCGATTTCAAGGGCAACCGGAGATCTACAAAGCATTCTTGGAGATCCTTCACACGTATCAGAAAGAGCAGCGTGCCGTCAAAGAGTCGCAGGGTGTCTACCAGCCAACTCTTACAGAGTCGCAGGTTTTTGAGCAAGTCGCTAAGTTATTCCAGAACCAGGAAGACCTATTGCAGGAATTTGGTCAGTTTCTGCCAGATGCCAATGGTAGTGGAGGAACAGTGAGTTGAAAACCTTTTCTTTTATCTAACAGCAGTAACAAATTTACACATCACAACTTTTATTGCCATTTTTTTCTGTTTTCTGCATTATTGAAATCAAGTAAGAAGATATTTGTTTGTATTAGCATACACAACTACATAGTCTAAAACCTCTCAGAACAGCATAAAAATTGTTTAGGTTTACTGAGAACTAGAAAGAACTACTTATTTTTGATATCTAAAACTACAAACTAGCTAATCAATTTTAACGATTGAATAAATTACCAATTTTCACTAAAAAAGATAATTCTTTATACACTTGTGAAAATGTTTAAAATTGTCAACAGGCCCTTTAACAAATTGTATTTGTCCTTTGTAGGATTTTAGTTCGTTCTCAAAAGATGTGATACATGCACGTACGCCGATGGTAAATGACCACACATCGATAGTGAAGAAACCCATCAGCCAGCCCTCAAAGAAGAGCCATTTGAAACGACCAACCATTACACCTTCACCTTCATCTACCAAGAAAATGAAGATCAGTTCTGTTAAGGATATTTCATTGGCTGAAGCGGGCAAACATGGTAGTCTGAGCGAGTTTGCGTTCTTCGATAAGGTAATTATATTTCATTGGTTTATTTATTGTTGAAAATGTTAATTAGTGGCCAGAGGTTTTTGACTCATGCATCAGGCCATTATTCCCATAGGTCGTTGGTCGTATTTCCAATTTACTGATTTATTGTGGGACTTTCAAACACAGTTTGTCAAGCTCTGAATTATTCAATAATTTCTAAAACCTGATATTATTATGTAGAACAGGTTTTATCATGCCATAACAAATATAGAATAGTGATACATTTTTTTACCTTCAGTGTATCGAACTAAATTATATGTCCTTTATAATCCTAGTAACTGATCGTTTGTTTTTTAATAATATATTACATAATTATTGATAGGTTATTATAATTGTTGATTGGTGTAATAAAAGCCACACATAAAGCTTATTCATAACTTTTCCCCAAAAATATGTTGATATTGACACATTTTCCCCTTCCCCCTAAACTATTCTTCTAATTATATAATAGATTGATTTTTAGTTACATGATCAGTCATAGAATATTACCGTTGAGAAATTGGGTTGTACAGTGGTATTGTCAATTTTTCAAAATGTCAGCTTTTTGTTTGAAATGGAAGTCAAATAAACCTTGGTAATAAACATTGAAATGTGTGTTTAATTACACTATTCTTATTAGACCTTATTTGGAATGTCCGCTTTTGTCCTGTGATAAATCTTTGATTTTGGAGCATTAAAAATAATGTTCTTTTATTAAATTTTGTATTGTAGGTTCGTAAAGCATTACGGAATCAAGATGTTTATGAGAACTTTCTACGTTGTCTGTTGCTGTTCAACCAGGAGGTTGTTTCCAGACCGGAGTTGGTACAACTTGCTACCCCATTTCTTGGGTAAGATGGAATCTATTATCTATTTCAACCTATAATATATGTATTATACAATTCAAAATTAATGGTAATATATTTTAAGTTATTTTTTTTTGTTAATTTAATTTGTTCATATGATGTAAGCTATTTGCAGTGTTTATAGAGAACAACATTTGTAGCATAGCTCAAGGATGCAGCTGATAGTTTACGTGCGATTTAATAAAATAATAATTTATATCTAACGGCAGCGTGTAGCTCATTATTTACAGAATGGAATGATGCTTTATTAACCAAGTCCCTTAATGAGGCTTAGGGATGGGATTTGTTTGTAGTCTTGAGGAAATATTACTCCTGTTGTGACATGATTCGAACATAGGACACTGGGTTAAAATGGCAAGCATCTTGACCACAAAGATATTTTCCTATATAAAAAAGCAACTGCACCTTCTAAACTTCATATAAGGATATTTAGTTTATGGAATATTACATTGTAAATTCCATCCTGGAAATGGTAAAGCACTCTGTTAGAAATGAGGATGTTCAATGAACATTGCATTGGTATTAGCACATATGAGGCTTACCATTCCAAATCTAGCGTACTGTCGAGTAAGTAGCATGAGAATGTTCCTGTGTTGTATGCTTTAGTACAGCGAAGCTGCAGTACTTTTACTTATAATTTTGGGAATAAGTCAATTCCGCTGAATGAAATATCATTTTAAAGCTTTTATATAATGAATGTGCATATAATAAAAAAATCAACTTTCTTGTTTTGGTCACTAACAGGGGCGGATCCAAAGATGTCCGAAAGTGTGGCCGAACAAGATAACACTACCTCGGGGGTCCGGAACATGCCCCCCACCCCGTGAAATTTTTGTTCTTCAGACGTCCAAAAATAAAATCTGACGCGTTTTAGGGGATCAATTTTTTCTTTTTCTTTCTTTCTTTTTCTTTTTCGTGTTTCTTTCCAAAAGGAGGGCCGGGGCAACTCGGGGGGGGGGCCCCCCCAAAAAAAATTTTACTATGACAATCCCCATATTACTGCTTCTCCAGAAAAGTAATATACGCAAAAATATAAAATAATAATGTAAAAAATCTATTTAAAAACATTAATGTTATGGCATTTTATATTTACAGTAAATTTCCTGAACTATTCAAATGGTTCAAAGAATTTCTTGGGTATAAGGAATCTGATAAGGTTGATCATATGGCACCTAAGGAGCGATCACAAGGCGAATTGGCCACCGAGATCAGTAAGTAGTATAAAAAAAGAAATATCGTTGTCATCCCCCATTGTAAGAATATTCAAGACCATCACCATTTTCACTGGTTGTCATTTTCATTCTTGCTATCATTACTTTGGTCATCTTGACTCTAATTGTCATCTTCAAATTATGTCATTTTCACATTTTGTCATCTTCAATTTATGTTATCTTCAAATTATGTCATTTTCACATTTTTATCATCTGTATGTTTTGTCAACTTCACATTTTGAAATCTTCACATTTTGTCATCTTCACATTTTGTCTGCTTCACATTTTGTCATCTTCACATTTTTGTCATCCTCACAATTCATCTGCTTCACTCTTTGTCATCTTCACATTTTTTAGCTACATATTTTTAATGTGTTAATACACTTTGTCATAAACACTCCTTCTGTTATTTGTTAATAGATTTTACACATTGCAAACGATGCGGGCACAGTTATCGTGCTTTGCCGAAGAGCTACCAACAGCCGCGTTGTACAGGCCGTACACAAATCTGCAATGAGGTGCTGAACGACACTTGGGTCTCATTTCCCTCCTGGTCTGAAGACTCAACGTTTGTCAATTCACGGAAGACGCAGTATGAAGAACATATTTATCGGTGTGAAGATGAGAGATATGAGGTAAGTAGCCTAACCGAAGTGAAGGTTAAAGCAAAGATAGACCTCAGGCGGGGAAAAAACATTTTAGAATCTTGTTGCATTAAAAAAAAACACAATTTTTTTTGTGTATGTATACTAAAGAATAATTCTTCAGAACTTTTCAATTTAGACCTGTAATTTTATTGGTTAATTATCCTAAGAATGTGTGCATAACTATAGTCTTGGCTTCAACCTTAATACTCCCATCATTCAGCTTAACAATTGATTGTTCTAGCTGTCATCATATGCCTAGTCTGTCTAAACTTCATATCTTCAGTCTTATTATTTATAAAAAGACATAATTTTTTTTTTTAACAAACTTGAGGATTATTGGTTAATGGTTGTGCACTTGTATATTGCATAACATTCGTCTATGCACTTTCTAGGACAAAAGATCGAAACTAGAAAAAAATTTGAAAATGGAAAAGAAAGCGGTAGAATAAATTATGCATAAATAAAGGAAAGGTAAAAAGAAGCTCAAAACAGCAGAATTGAAGAAAATAGAGATTGTCAAATAAGAACAATTTTAGCAAAGATACTAGAAACACGAGATAGAATTCTCCACAGAAAGAAAGTGTTCACCGAAATGCATGGTGGGAATACAAACAATGGGGCACCGCGTACTGCTGGATCTAAAAAAACTTCTGCCAAATTTTACATCACAGTGAATACCCAGGTGAATACATAACCTCTTTTGGCGGCCCATTTGACGGAGGTAGACATTGTTGCCACCCATAAGATACAAACAAGTAGGCATAAAATAACAGATACGAAAGTGTAGAAAGTGCAAGTGCTCTATCTTTTATTTCTAGTGTCTTTGTTTTAAGATGCCACCTTTAAGATTATCAAATTAAGAGACTGATCAGACCGTGGTAGTGAATTAAATGCAATGTTTTTGTTTGACTAGCTTGATATTGTCATTGAAATCAACATGACTACGATACGAGTGCTGGAGAATGTGAACAAAAAATTGCAGAGGATGTCATCAGAAGAACAGTCCAAATATAGATTGGACAACGCTTTGGGTGGCACATCAGAAACGATACACAGAAAAGCAATTCAAAGGTAAGGAAAGCACACTCCCCTTGAAAGTAAACCTGGGTTGATTTTTGGGTTTGGGCTTGTACCTGAGGAACCCTCTGTTCATCAAAAATATTTATTGGTATTGGTATGGCCGTTTAAAGTGCTCCTCTTGTGGTTATAAATCGCAATTCTTTACCCTGATCATTGAGTCTACATGCTTTAAGTGTTGCTGCTGGTAATCAGCGCAGGAGCAGGCAACCCCACCAGGTACCCATTTAGAATCCTGGGTGGAGAGAAGCAATGCAGATAAATGCCTTGCCCAAGGACACAAGCAATATACACAGCAAGGGGTTGAAGCCCTGTTTTCGCTGCGCCAAACTGCTTCTCTTGGCAATCAAAAGGCGAACCTTCGATACTCCATTCCCAATTCAAAGCACCTAAGCATTTCATTCAAATCTAGAGTATTTTTTGGCTATTAAGCAATTAATGTTATATTTCATTTGGTTATTTTTCAGAAGTGATATTTAATTTTTCTGAAAACCTACTTTGATTAATCACAATCTGAAAATTGGGAACATTCCTAAATTCGGTTCTGTTAACCATATTGTAGTGTTTCTAAACTCCTCCCATAATTCTGTCTCTTTGCATTTCATAGGCTAAATTGGCTGATTTTTTACATGTTTTACTACTGTGAATCAGTTTTTCTACTATCTGTCATCTGTCTACCTGAAGTCCATGAGGAGTAAAATAGATTAAAATAGGCTACAAATTGGTAATTAAATCAGATCTTCCTGAAGTGAGTTTTCCCACTACAAAATGGAACAAGCATTCAGGCTTTATTTAATTTAAACCAGTCCTTAGACAACAACATGAAATTTTTTATTTATTTATTTTTGTCTGTTCTAATTCCCTTAGAATTTATGGTGATAAAGCACATGATATTATCGAGGGCCTCAAGAAAAACCCCGCTGTCGCCGTACCACTTGTTCTCCGAAGACTAAAGTCCAAAGATGAAGAATGGAAAGATGCGCAGCGGAGTTTCAATAAGATCTGGCGTGAACAGAATGAGAAATATTACCTCAAATCCTTGGATCACCAAGGAATTAATTTTAAGCAGAATGATACCAGAGGACTTCGCTCAAAGAGCCTGCTCAACGAAATTGAAAGTATATTTGATGAGGTATGTGACTGAACTTTATACATAGAAGGGTTACTTAAAAACATCTAAAGAAACCCATATTCTATTTAGTGATCTATGCTTTAGTAATAACCAACCTTTAATTTTTACTATCATCATTGTTTGGTTATGTGTATTTGTGATTTTAATATCATCACCATCATTATCATCTTTATCATCAACATTGTAGCCTAGAGTGGATTTTAGCCTTACATTCAGCAATTTCTGTTTGTGATAAGGGTAGTAATAACAGTAGTAGCAAGTAGCAATAACAGTATTAGTAGTAATAGTCAACTATCATCAAAATAATCATTATCTTTATCATTGTCATTGTCCATTGTTACCATTATTGTTATTATCACCATCATGTCTGCATTAAGTCTTCAGGTGACTATAATATTACTGCCATTTGTGTAGGAATCATTTGGGAGTGATAGTTCATATTTATTTTGCAGCCAACATTTCTGTTGAACTGTTGGCATTTTATAATGGTTATTACCAAACTGCTTGCTGGATTGTACACTAGTTTTATGCTTTCTCTTGTAATATATTCTGCATTTACAATGCTGGCATTTAAATTTGAATTGAATCCCATTAATTTATTCAATGGAACTAAAAAGAACCAGAAAATATATTATTTTAAATTTAAATGCTGTTCCATTAATTTATGTCAATCATAGATGCTAAATGATCACAAGGAAACAAAATATTTATTTATTATTTTTTTATTATTGTGAGTGCTATTAAAAGTCACTGTTTTGCCATGCTTTCCTCAACAAAATTATTATTATGTCACCTTTACACAGGAGTGGGCATAAAAATGGGTCGAGGGCCATATTACTGATTTTTAAAATTAAAACTTATGGCTGCATTTAAAAATGCAGATGCTCTATGGTGAAAATTTGATTTCTAGCCTTCATGCTTTATGCACAGTTTTAAAATTTTACAGATAATCGGTGCCTGGCCAAAAAACAATGGGTTTTTCTTCTAGCTGAAGATGGTAGGTGGGCCGCACATACAGGGTCTTTATTTAATCTAGTTTTGGGGGTTGCAACAAAAGTTTGAATTGTTTGTGTATTATTTTCAGCGGCAAGAAGTGATGTTAGATGGCTGCAAGGATAATGGCCACCCACATTTAGAGCTGAAATCATATGATAACCATATCCTGGAAGATGTGGCATCTCTAATAATTCATCATGTTAAACGGCAAACCAGTAAGTTGCTAGTGTTGATAATATATTAAAACAGTAAATTTGTATGTTTTCATAATGTTGCGTAGTATATTTTACCATACATTTATTTATTACTTGCTGATTTTGAAAAACATCATTTGTTTTAAAAGCAACGTAGAAAAAACTTAGCCGGTAGGTGCCGCATGAATTTTTGTCTGGTGATCTCACTGTGTGAATAATAAATACTTCATTTTTAGGTTTGTAAATTATTTATCTTTAGTAATTAGAATTCAGTTATTACAGAACACTTTATTGTATAATTTCCACTACAGGTATTCAAAAGGAGGATAAACAGAAGATCAAACAACTTTTACATCACTTCCTACCAGATTTTATGTTCCGAGAACGAGGGGAATTATCAGATGACGAGGATGAAGATGATGATGAGGAGGATGACGATGAAGGTTAGTAGGCATTCGTCTCACACATTGGTCAAAATATGAATGAATTAAAAGTTGTAATTAATTACTAGGATTTTTTGAAAATTGTTAATTCTTTAGTGTGATGTATCAGTAATTAACAAAAATGCAGGTAGCTCAGTCAGCCAAACTGGTGGTAGCAACTGTGTGTGCGCTGAACAGTGTTTTGTCCCCCGGTTTAATTCCCATCACTGCTTTCTTTGTGTTTCAGCGGGAGGACTGAAATGCAAGTTTCAAAAACGCACCGTTTTGCCTATGAGACGTTTAAGCCGTTTGTGCTGTCTGCATTTTTAGGCCCCTCTTTGGAAATGAGTAAGGGATTGTCACCCCCAATTTACCACTAGGACCCCACTGGAAATAGGTCTCAGGACTTTCATGCCTTATCTTTACTGTATATCACACCGAGAAATCCTATCCCATGTTATTACAATTTTTATAATGTATAAGTTTTATTATTGCAATGAAGTTTCTACCACCTTTCACCAATCTCTTTTTTTGTAGAAATGGAAACAGATGAGGCATCTGAAAAAGTGTCAAGGAAAGAAAAAGCTGCTGAAATAAGGAAGAGCCGGAAAAGTCTACTTTCAAACGGGCCAGTCAACGGAGAGCAATGGCAATCAGTAAGATAAAACCACCTCATCCACCTTCCCCCCGATTTTAAAATACAATTTTATATTTGAATCTTGAATATTTTGTCTATTTTTATGCCCACTCCCTATCTAAATACACATGGTAAGTGCACTTCAGAGACAGAACAAGTCCATTGAATGAAAACTGGGTGGTCTGTAAATTGGTGTCAGCCACAGTAGCTTTGAACCGTATATCTTAAGTTGCTATTTTCTCTTTGATTCTCTTACAGGATGACGTCTATCACTTATTTTTTGTTAACAATAACTGGTATTTATTCTTCCGGCTACATAACATATTATGTGAACGGTTGAACAAAATGTACAAACGAGCTCTTATCATTTCCGAAACAGAGGGCGGCATACATAGGAAAGCCGCCAAGGAATCAACAGCTTTTGCGCTCGGACTTAAGCAACCACGTAAGTCAGTCATTTTCCAAAATTTAAATATTTACGATTATAAACTTTAAATAATAATAATTCATTAATCAACCTACTGTCTCAGAAGCATGCCATTCAAGCTTTCAATTCTCAAAATTTTCTTTAATTAGATTTGAAGATTGATGATTTGATCTGGAAAAATCTAGGGTTATCTATTATGTTTTTTATGTAATTTGAACCATAATAGCTTCTTCTGGCTAGTCACTAAGTTATGGTTAATACACTGATTATGGTTAATACACTGATTTTTCAAAGACACTAAAAGGAGGTTTGACAAAAATATTGGATAACACACAAAAAAGGAGTTCGATGAAACAGTTAACAAGATACAGTTTTTTGATCCATATTTTTCCCACATTTTTTCCCATGGATTTTAAAAATTCAAAAATCTTTATCTCATGAAATGTTTCTGAGTTTTCCATCAAACATGTGTATAATAATAATCAATATTTCAGAAATTCTATTTTTTTAAAGAAAGTAATGGAATCCCCCATCATACAAGGCCTGTGTATTGTTCGGTATTTAGACACGGGGGGAAATAATGGAATCACCTATCATACTCGCCTGTGTATTGTTCGGTATTTAGACACAGGGGGGGAAATAATGGAATCACCTATCATACTCTGCCTGTGTATTGTTCGGTATTTAGACACGGGGGAAATAATGGAATCACCTATTATACTCTGCTTGTGTATTGTTCGGTATTTAAACACAGGGCGGAAAATAATGGAATCACCTATCATACTCTACCTGTGTATTGTTCGGTATTCAGGCACAGAGCTGAGGTATGCACTCTGTGGAGTGACCACTCTAGTTGCTATTGCTTTCATCATCATTTTCTCCAATGCTTCAGTAGAAATTGAGCCAGAGGAATATTATAACGCCCTTCTTGAAATGGTACGCAATCTACTGGACGGCAACATGGAGAGTACACAGTTTGAGGACCAGCTCAGAGAAATGTTTGGCATCCACGCATACATCACCTTTACCTTAGATAAGGTTGTACAGAACCTTGTTCGCCAGGTGGGTTGCATCTGCATTTCCTTTGTATTCAGTGCTCGCAATGTTTTCCTATGTTTATAGTGTTTAATATGTACGTAGAAGTTCTCTATTTTTCCCCTGTTCACATCTGCTTATTACATAATAGGAGTCAGTGTGAATGCGCTGTAAACTTAAGCTCTGTCCATACTGTCAGTTTTATGTGACAGGGCTTCAGTGTCGTGATGGGACTTAAGGGAATTTTAACAGGATTTGAACCTTTACTTGGAAAGCACGTATCCTAATCAATGTAGCCTCATAATGAGATTGAATGTAGTCCAAAGTATGCTTTATTGGTGTTCTCAATTTCCATCAGCTTCAACATGTTGTTGACGAGAACTGCCTACCAATCACAGAGCTGTATATTGAAGAGTTGAGGACAGGAGGCGGTGGTGGTACTTGTGCGACAGCTGCACTTAGAGCAGGATTAGAGACCTCCTATCAAAAGAAAGCAGAACAGCTGATGGCTGATGAAAACTGTTTCAAGCTGATTTACGTAAGTCTATTAATGCTAGAAATTTACTTTTACTTAGAAAAATTCTTTAACATGATTGCATTTTATTTACTTGTTTTTGTTGCTCTGAGAATATAAAATAATCCCACAAATTATTCTATCGGGCATGTTTTAAGTCTCAACTTGCATAGCTATCATTTCAATGTGTTTCATTATTTCATTATTTCGCTTCGCTATTTACTTTATGTTGAATAAACTAAATTATCTTCCTTTCAACAGAGTAAAGCTGAACATAAAGTTACTATAGAACTGCTTGACACAGAAGAGGACCACAGCGAAGATCCAGTAGAGGTGGAGAAATGGTCCGACTACGTGGAAAAATATGTAAACACAGAAACCACGTCCACTGAACTGAGAGAACAACTTGCCAAAAAGCCTGTCTTTCTACCACGGTAAGCGAAGTACATCTTGTTTAACTTCAGTCCACACCACCAAAAAAAAAAATAAATAAAAAAAATACTGAGTGAAAAAAAAATTGTTAAATTTGGTGATTGCACTCCTGCGAGCAAGCAAGCATCTCATTGAAAATAAACATCTTCAATAATTTTAGAATATTTTTGTGCTTTTTCCAAGTCTGATAGATGTCACCATTAACAGCAAAATACAAGTGGGGCTGCCATGCCAAAACCAGCATCAGTAATGACCAAAACAAGAAAATTTACTTTTTAAATGTTCACATTCTCCACATTATTAAGCTTTAAATTTATAGGTTATATACTGGAATTATATTATTCTATAAACTATTGCCAAAGCTATAAATAAATGCAATACAGCTTCTCTGTACTAATGTATAAAGTTGTGCCATATTCTTATGCAAATTAAGCAGATTAACTGTACGTTGGTTTTGGGTTGGGAAGCCTTAATTATTTGTGCTATAAAAACTTTTAGTTCTTCCATCTTCCTGTGTTTGTAAAAAAACTCAAATACATTGCATTAAAGATGATTATAAAAGTCTGATTGCTAACATATGGAAATCTGAATCCATAGAAATATTCGGCAGACACGGCAAACGGATGAGAACCTCTTAAAATCAGAAGACATACGATTACAGCCGGAGAAGCTACCGGCTACGAGTACCACTGGGCCCGGAGGTGATGGCGCCCTTAAAGGACTTGACGTGGTGAACAACATGGAATGCCAGTTTAACATTAACTCATACAAGATTGTGTATGTAGTCAATTCTGAAGATTATATGTACAGGAGAACAGCACTGAAGAAGGCCAAAGAGGTAAAGTCATTATGATGAGTATTTTATGACTAACAGGCTATGTGAACAGTAAACACAATTTCCAATGTTAAACCTCTCACACTAATGCATGAGCATCCACTTTTTACGTCTCGCGTCTATGTTGTATTATCTTGCGCATCATAAGAATGTTTATAAAAGCTAAAATGCATAAGCGGATTATACCCTAAAATTCATAAAAGTGAATTCGTTTAATTAATTATATGTGAATACAGGCCATATAAATTTCTTTTAAAGAAGCTATACCGACCGACGACAAATCCACAGCAGTTCCACTACAATTTTTTTTTAAATAATTAAAAAAAAAAATAACAGAGAGCACTATATACTATGTCATAAACCTTTGAACGAAACAGTTTATTTTTGTCTTGTATGCTTACGGACCAATGCTCTTACTGCAGCCAAACGGTCAGGTGGTATCCACATTCTGCATTCACTGGTCTTTACAATCTTTTTGTCAATTGAATTTTTAATGGCCCTTTCCGCTTAAGCCACGCCCCTTGGATATTGTTGCTAAGGTCCCACAAATCATGTATTTGTAGGACATGCGCTTATTCCTGGCCCTGGTCCGTTGTCCATAAATGATGACAGGAAAAACATATAACGTTCCTCTCTTTTTCCTAATTTAGTCCCACCAAGAAGTCAGCATTAAATTGCACACAAAATTCCGCAAGTGGTTCAACGAATGGGTAAGGAAAAACGTTAGTCGGGAACAAGAGAAGCAAGTGGAACGCTGGTTTATGGGTGATATTGATGACCTGATACCTTGCCAAACAAGGAGTCGTAAGGTGGAAACGGAAGAGCACAAGTACCGAAGGTTTTCAGTCATTTACCCCAAAGAGGACTCACTGAGTTCAAAATCATGAGGGTGAGCAAGTGCACCTGCTCTCACTCCCACTTTCTACAAATCAAGTTGTATTTATACTTTGTAAAGTATAAGGTAATTTTTGTCCCAAATTTTGAGATGACTTTGTAAATAGTGTATGTACATTGGTTAATGCTGGAGAGAGATCTACAGCGAAGCAGTTAGACTGCATCGATTCAGGATAATAATTGTCAGTATGTATTTTACAACACCTGAATGATTTGCAGATCAGTTGAGGATGAGGGCACTTGACCGACCACAACTTCCAGGATTGGTACGCGTGCTACAATAAAATGTGTACTGGTCTGTCTTATACAATTAGAGCCATGTGGTTTTTAGCATCTATATTTAGCCGGTGGTCTAGAAGATTTTTTTTAATGAAAGCCCTATCCTCAAAGTGTGGTTTAAGTAACTGTATTTAAACAAAAGCCCTGGATGTGTACAGTAGTTAATGTAGACGAAGCATTAAGTATTGAAATATATTGTACTTGGAGTCCTCACTCTGATTCTGTATTTTTTTACATGATTATTTCATCTCCTTATTATTTTATTATTATTGAATGTTAATTATTTAAATTATAATTATCAGTGTGTGCGTGTGTGTATTTTTATTTATTTTTTCACAAGCTAAGCATACTGCCAATTTTGTGATACATTTTTAAGATTCCTCTTTGCTTAAATCATTTTCCAATACTTCTCCTTTCTCAACTGTCACCAATTAGCTATTCAATTACTGATATTCAAAGGATACTTTAAAAAAATTATTTTTGTATTAGCAATAATGAAATTGGAATGGAGGTTTTTATTTCCATGGTTGTTTGAGAGCTCCATATTGTGAATGTGCCCTTTTGTACAAGTTTTTACAATCGGTATCACTGATGCAATACTTGGAAAATAGTCTTTTGTAACTATCTTTAAATCACATACTCATTATATATTATATAAGACTGTATTAACAGATGGGAAATAAAAATAGTGACAAAGACTGTAATTTTTGAAGTTACATCGTATGCATGTTCAGAAAAAACAAAACAAAGTATGGTTAAGGACATAAATGCAGTTCTCGTGTTACATTTATATACATTTTTTGGCTCACTTTTAAACAAGTCATCCTATTTGAAATCAGCCCTTCATCCTGACAATAAAATAGCACTACGTTAATTAATGATCATAATGTTTGTTTTATATAATACATAAATGCCTACAGTAAATGCTTGAATAAGCGCCGCAGCGTTTATAAAAACATATTGGTATATCGTTTTAGATGCCTGTTCCTATGATAACTATTTCACATATTTCAGTAGGCCTACCATAGGTTCTATCATCGTTCTTTTCGTTTATAAAGAAAAGCTTGTGTCTTCATTGTGTTACTTATTCATTTTAACACTGTATATATTGTATTTAAAACTCTGTTTCGTTACACACAGGGTAATATTATATACAGTACTCTTGATTAAGTGCCGAGGCGCTTTAGGGAAAAAAGTTATGTTTGGTGCGGTGCTTATTCGAGCATTTACGGTAAGCTTTCTATGTGTTGCTCATTATTGCCCCGGTCATAGGACCAAAACCACATACTGTAGCTCCCTGTGGGGAGTATTCCAATAAATGTTGAAGTGCACTGGAATTTGTGAATAAAGTGCCTTGCCTAAAACAGCCACCCTCAATTGCTTCTACTAGATGGGATTTATCGAACGCATTCAGCCGGGCACTCACCCGATGGTCGGCGGCCAACATAATTATATGGAGAAGGCCACAACGTACGTGCAGCAGATCGTTTTAATGACGATCTTTTAGACTGCCGCCAACAATCGGCAGACGGTGTCTTGTCGTCTAACGCTCAGAGCGAGTGGAGTTGGATTCGTCGCACGATACAGTGAGTGTCAGGCTTTAGTGAACGACAGATCTTGAGACAGGTGCTTAAAAATAGGATAACAATAATGAAAGGATTTGATTAGAGAAAGGGTAGAGTAAGGATTGAAGAATTGACAACTGTGTGTTAAGGCATTGCAATAATTTTTTTTTTTAATGCAGGGATCACGCAGCAACAAAACACCTTGATATTGAAAGGTGGTCTATATCCTTATGGACTTATCTGTTTTATAAGCATTACATAACCCATTCTTAAACAAATTTAAATCATGGATGGTTTCTTAGGTGGAAAAGAAAAATATTTTATGCTTACAATGCTCTGCATGCATGTTACTACGACCATGGTAGGAAATGGAATTTGACACAATCAAGGCTTCATTGCGGATTAAGGATCTTTGTTAATCATTATTGTAATGATTATTTAGTAACTCAAAAGACTCTTTGTTACATGCCTATGAAGTAATTCTTGTAAAGGTTAATTGTGGAAGTTATTATACTACTACTACTACTGTCCGACCTGCAGTGTAATGTGTAGTGTTGCAGCCGACTTCTTTGGCCCAAACCCCCCCCCCCCCCCCCCCCCCCCCCCAACTTTTTTGCAATATTGCGTGAACATAGGGTTTTAGTCAGCCCAGATGGTTTTTATTAAATATAATTTGGTTCTTGTATATTTGTATTTATCTTAATCACCTTCAGAATATCTTCACAGAGAACTGAACTCGCTTCTTTCTTGGCGATAGTATTTTGTATACATCTGGAAACATTCCACCACAAGTTCACGAAATAAATTTAAGTGCATTAACTTAATTTTTCTCCAAAAGATCAAGAACATAAAAGGCCTAAATTGGGTACCAAAGTATTTGAAATTAAGATATAAATGTTTATTCCTTTTTACCAGACTACACTATGTTAGGCAGGTAGTGTAAACTATTCTTATTTTTTGGTATTATTCAAGATAATTTTTTTTCTTTCTTTATTAAAGACACTTATTAAATTTGTACAGTTCAGTTGTGAATTACAAACTCCATTAAATTCCTTTTTCAGGTAATCTGTTGAGTAACTTTGTTTTTTTTTTCCAGTTGTCATTGATAGCACCTACAACACTAACAGAAACGCTTAAACTCTTAAGCACTCACTGCATTGTACAACAAATGCAACTCCACTCTGTGAGTGACACCGTCTGCTGATTGTCGGCGACAGTCTGAACTGATTGTCATTAAAAAAACGATCCGCTGTGCGTGCATCGTTGCGTTGCGTATTTTATAGAATCGCGCTGACTGGCAAGCGCAGTGTCTGGCTTTAGAGGTGAATCCCCTTTTACTACTAAGCACCGGGCCCCTTCTACTAATAACTCAGCTTACACAAATTACAGGTCCTTCCATTAAATGAAGACGTCCAAAGCTATGAAAATTAATTGCTCATACGTGGGGGCCATCAGTTCTGCCATAAAGAACAATGTTATTTGGCTTTTATATTATCCCATTTCCAAAGTGGCATTTTATCAAAACAATCAATTTCTATCAATGAGCTGAATGAGCTTTAGCTTAAATATTTATCGATAGGGAGATTACCCATCCCCGGCCACTTTTTGAGCAAAAATACTTTGCAGATATGCATGGGACCCAAACATTCGCTGTTGCGCTCTGACAGTAACACATTCTCCAGTTTGGGTCGGGGGAGTGCTGAATAGAAATATTACATCCACTGAACATTATTACAAACTGCAGTTAAGGGGTCATCCATAATTATCAACATCTTCAAAAGAGTACAAAACATACTCTTTTCTGTTACCCCCTCCCACCCCCGAAAGAGTACACAATAAAGTGTTGATTTGTGTCATTTTGAGATCAACATTTATGTTTTTTATAAAAGTATGTCTACACTTTCAACCCCCTAAAGCGTATGTTTTGTACTCTTTTGAAAATGTTGATAATTATGGATGACCCCTAAACACAATGAGAAAAAAATATCTAAAAACCCATGATTGCCGACGAAGAGCCAAAAAGTGCCCTAGACTCGGAAAGCCACAGGACCACTGGTTATGTTAATACTAAAGTATTATTTCCAAAATGTCTTTACATTCACAATAAAAGTGCATTTGTGACAGAAATTTTTTATCAACACATTAATAAACCAATTGTTTTAAATAAATTGAGTACATAAAACAAAAACCCCTTTATGATGATAGTTTTGCACCTTAAAGGTACATGTATACTGTACTGCCACCTACAATATAGGATTAAAATTTGGTATGGAAAAATGTAAGGGTATATAATATACAAAGATAGTACTGTATTTAAAATTGAATTCCGTGGCAGTCAGTGATGCAAGATGAAAACTACAGTAGTGTACTAGAGCATACCAGTGGGGTGGTGGGCCAAGTTCCCCACACTGTCTCGTAGATATGCAACTGGTGGCAGTACATTATAACCTCCGGTACATTAATAATAATCAGTACACTGTGCAGATGATTCTAACCAGCACCATTACTAAGGAAATATTAAGTGAAAACTAGTTTACTGTTTTTAATACAATTCAACTCAGATGCTGAAAATGACAAAAAAAAATATTTTGAAATTATATTTCATCATTCTGCATTAACATACAGTTTATTAACTTGAGCATAGGAATTATTGAATTTAAAAAAAAAATGTTTAACTTAATATTTATACCAAATAAAGGTAATAATAAAACAAGTTTTTCTATCAATTGTTGCTGTCAAACTATGGGCAAACATTTTGAAATTCACATTTTCTGGATATTGTGCACGAGAGAATAAATACAACAAATATGTTCATGGTGCTCGTACAGTACCATATTTACTTTCAATATTACATCCTAATATAAATGCAAAGCAAGTGCTTGTTGAAAATACAACTGAATAAAATATATATATTATAATATTGTAGTGAAAATAAAACACTAATATAACAGAGCAGCTAATATAAAAAATACACTTTTTTTTTTGGTAACTAGTAAATACTGTAACGTTTTACAAAAGTTGTCAAACCACTAAATATAGTATATGTGGAAACGTGGGCAAAACAAGCCTAAACAAATACCAGCAGCTGGGTGAAAGATATTTTAAGGGTGGGTAGTTGGTAACATTAAAGTCAGACATCAAAAATTTGATGTTGTAGAAATGATTTTTCTAAGACAGAAAAATGTTGTTTGATGAAAAACTGGGGATCAGTGAATGAGATACAAGTTTTTGAATATTTAAAAACTGGAGGAATAAGGGGCACACCCACCGCCACGAAAAATGGAACTTTCTGAATTAAAAAAAAAAGTTATCCTTATTTTTATTACACCCACCACTGCCTTGAAATCTCCAAAAATAAGTTTTCTTCCTAATTACATAAATTTAAAGCATTTGACCATCACATTACCACACCGTTTACATTTACCAATAAAATTTAGTTGAATGTTTTTAGCAAAATCAATTGGTAAATAAGAAAACAAAACATTCTTTTTTTTTTTGCCCTCTTCTGACAGTCTTTAAAAGAAAATAAGTTTGCGAAACAAGATATAAAAAAAGTCTCGCCTTACCTGTACATTGGCAAGTTTGAAGAATAAATTTAATAGATAGGATGCCTGATTGACCAAATTTTTTTTTTTTTTTAAATGTTTTGTTTTTTATTCAGGGGGATACAAAGGTTCCATATCTCCCAACAAAACAAAAAAATCTCCCAGAAACTAACAATACATATCTCCTGCTAATTCAGAATATTTGCATATTTTTACCACTGACTATCCTGTCTCCCGGCAGGTTGGCTGCTAATTATCACATGCAGCAAAATACAGGGCCTGTTAAGAAAGCTCATTAAACTAAACCTCCTGTTAGTGGCTTGTCCAAACATTCGGTGGAGGACGAAGGTGGGGGATGCATACTACCATTGGTAAGGGTTACAATGTACAGTATCCCAATATTAATCCATTTGAATAGAAGATTTAATTGTTAATTTCAGGTGGTGGAATCAAATTTTAAATATTGCTGCCAATTAAAAAAAACCAAAAAACACTTGATTTATAATTCAGTCTTTTTTGCTTTGTTAGTTTTTGTTGAATCATCAGGTAATATACGGTTCTCATCTCTCTTTTTATCATCTTTCGACTTTAATTTGTTATCCTCAAAACTTTTCTCTTTCTTCTTTTTCTTTGCATCTTTGTTCTTCTTTTTGTCTTTTTTCTTGTCACTGTCCTTTTTCTTGTCATTTTTCTTGTCTTTGTCTTTTTTCTTGTCTTTTTTCTTCTTGTCTTTCTTTTCACTTTTTTTCTTTGGCTCCACAAACTTGTCTGAACCTCTTCCAAAATATTCTTGTTGGTCTATGGTTACGGAGAGACATCGCTCCTGATCGAGTAGAAAGTTTTTAATGTCGAATGCTGTGCTACCATCAGTTACCATAAAAATGGCCCGGTCATCAGACACCATATACCTGCAAAAACCAAAACAACCTATGAGACAGTATTACCATCAGTTACCATAAAAATGGCCTGGGCATCGGACCACCATATACCTGCAAAAACCAAAACAACCTATGAGACAGTATTACCATCAGTTACCATAAAAATGGCCTGGTCATCAGACACCATATACCTGCAAAAACCAAAACCTATGAGACTGTTACTTTAAACTCTTTTAAGACCAAGCTAAAGACCTTCCTTTTCCATCAGGTTCTTCATTAATTTAACATTATATCCTTATTCTGCTTTTATATACAGCTCATTGAGAGCTAGCTTATAATGCGCTATATAAGAATGAACTATATTATTATTATTAATAAAGCTGAATCCGCCCCCCCCCCCCCCCCCCAAATCCCACTCACAGACAGGTGTACATCTTGGATAAACATACTGTGCCTCTGTGAGGATGTTGGGTTGTTTTAAGTTGCAGGAGAAAACAAGAAAACCAAAAACAGTAACTGAGAAACATAACAATTCTTTTTTATTTTTCTTTAAGGTTTGGAGAGGGCCCTCACTAATCATGAAAATGTGTGTCAATAAAAATAATACTACAGTGTATGTAAGTTTTTAACACAGCATCACTCATCTCTCAGAATGCTGTTACACACAAATGCAATTAAATAAGAAATAAAAAATTAAAATGTGTTTTTTTAGGCAGTTTTAACATTAAAATAGATATTGGGGGCTGGTTCCATAATGGTGCACAATGGTAGAAAAGGATTTATAGCCATGATGTTACGGGTGTAACATCATGGATGATACCTTAAAAATTAGCTCAATTTTGTGCAGAAATCGGTAACATCATGAATGATACACCTTAAAAATTAGCTCAATTTTGCGCAGAAATCACAACAAAAATAGTGCTCAGAATCATAATAACTGCATATATTGGCTTAAATTTTGGTCTAACCTGCGGGGAGATTGGCCCTTATTTTCCAAAATTCACAGACAGATTTCTAGGCCAAATTTTTGAGTGGAGGATATATTCCTAGTGCAGGCCTTACTTTACAATCTGGGGGCTAAATATCCACTGCATTAGATATACACGATGTATGTCCCAGATACCTTTGTAACTGATAATTAGATTGAAACAGCTGATTCTGCCACCGTTCGGTGATCGTCTCCGCTTCTTCTTTGGTTGGATTACCCGAAACACTGACAAACATCATCAGGGTCTTTCCTTTCTTTGTCATCTTCACCATTGATTCTGGATCTGATGGATCAATCTTAGAAAGATCTACCTTAGGAGGCTCTCTCAGGTGTTCTGGGAGGTCATCCTCATCCTTCTCTTCATCTTCCTTTCGATTGAAATGACACAAAAATAACAAACATAAATACGTAAAGAATAGTGAAGTCAAATTGCAAATGATCAACTTACTTTTCATGCAAAAATACATTTTAGTCTGTATGCTAAAGTGCAAATACACAATAATAAGGCTAAGCCCTAGCCTAGACCTTAGGTAGTTTTAATTTTTTTTTTTTTACAATTTATTTAACTAGGATAAAATTAAAATCACATTATTCAATTTAAATTATTTAGAAATATTGAATTAATATAGATAAGCCAAAATGTAAACTAAATGTTAGAAAATCTTCATGATCATATACAGTTAGGTTAGAGTTGTGAATGATCGAATGCATGACCAAATCATGAACTTGAATCTAAAACTATCAATGAATTTAAATCGAGCATTGCTAAATTTTGGTCTGAAGAATACCTTAAGTTTCACCCGAATGTTATGGAAGAGTTTGTACAAATGTTAAGCCCCATTCCCGGCAAGATTTCAGTTAAGAAAAATCTGATTTTTGTAAGTTATAAAGATTTATAAATGTAATACGAAATTGCTAATTTAACTGAACTTAGACATTCCTAAACATGAAAAAAATGTAAAATAAGACTGAAATTTAATTTTTTTTTGCTCCACACAAAAAATAAATGCGAATGGATTTTTCGTTTGATTTTGCGATAGGTCTGTGAAGAAACATAGTAGGCGCCGAAAACATGATATTTTCCGTTGCTAGTATTGACACTTGTGAAATATAATATTTCATAGGAATTATTTCAAATCTGTTAAAAAAATTATTCTGGCCAAGATTTTGACAATTAAACAAACATATCTCAGGTCTACTCAATCGATCACAGTGTGCGAGATGTGAAGTACAAAAACCAATTTCATTAGAGAGACGCACTTTATTGACTGTATAAAGTATGCATAAAAAAAGCGAGAGCATTCCACCGGATACGATCTACAACCTCTGTGTTTGCCAAGTAACGAGGAATTCATTGAGAAAATGGTAATCTCCTATCTATATGAGAAATAGTCTGTACTTCTCATTTTTGTTATTCTTTTGCGTAAAACTAAAATTTATGCCAATATTTTTCCATTGTTTATAATAAACAATATGCAAATAAATAATTATGCATATGCATTTTTTCTTTAAAAAATCTTTTTTAGTGAAATTTTGCCAGGAATAGGGCTTTATACCCTGATTTGAGGGAAAAATGAGCTAGCCTAGTAGGCCCTAGCCTAGGCTTGGGCACACAAGTGCTAAATAATGAAGAAACTTAAAACTCTACGTGTCGCAATGTGAGAGGCTAGGCTTAGCCCACAACTATTGGCCTAGGCCTAATCGGTACTTGGGAGAGTACGGCGGTGGTGGTGTCAAACTGGAGGACAGACAGACTAGGCCTACAAAGAGGGGGTTATTATTACTATAGATAGGCCAGCAGCAGGTAGGTACCTAGGCCTAGTCCTAGCCAACCAAAGCCCTAGGGCAGGCCTACCTCCCATTCGTCAAAAAGTCTCTCCATGTCTGCATCGTTAAAATCACGAATATCCTTTTTCTTCTTTGTAGGCTTGCTTTCCTCTTTCTTATCAGGTGTTTTTTCTGCAGAAATTATGTCTACTAGACATACTACTAGGAAAATAGTAAGATAAACTTTAATGCGATTCATCGCTAGAAAAATGAAATCCCGATTCTAGCGTGAGCCCCTGTTATGTGACCCGGGGTGTTGTTGTTTTAGCCAACCGCGTATCGCCACAAAACTAATTGCAAGTGATTGGTTGATTTGGTAAGAATGAACCAATGGCCTTGAAGACAATAATACTATGTAGGCGCCCTCTATAGGCTGATAATACATTATGGAAAACAACAGATCAGCGGACGCACATGTGAAAGAAGGAATAGATAGATCGGTTTCTATTATTGCAAAGAGGTGGACGATGATGGGCGTTCGTTAAATACTGGACTTTGACTCCTTCCTCAAAGACACAGTCAGCTAGCGCAACTGATAAATATGTTGAGATTTAATAGCTCTATCAAATACCAGTGGTAAGTAGTTTTTATCTTTGCTCGTTTGGCCTGGCAAAGTGACCACACCCAACTGGGGGTTCATTCATCAACAAGGCAGACTGGTTTTTTTAGTTCCATTGTTAGCGCGCTCAGACCTCAGCAGCTAGCTGTGTTCTCCAGGAAGATTTAACACACACACACACCGACCGGATAGGCCTAAATTCGTGAAACCTCTTCCGACTTTTACCGGTTTTTAATGAAAATCATATAATGAAGTGTTTATTCAGTTATGGACTTATAATTATTTATGAGGTATGAAGTCATACATTCTCGCAATTTTTAATGTACGAATTTTAGTTAGGCCGTAAATAAGTAAATTTTAATTTTAGGCCTGGCCTAGTTTAATTCTAAAATTTGCAGGTTGTTGATATAATATGTTTAAGAGCATTAATTATGTTCCTAGAAGATGTTAATGACAGATATAATATTAAAGAATTTGAAAATGTATACCTGGCGTTTATGTAGTAAAAGGGGCCTACCTGTAGGCCTGTAGGCCTATCTTTGTTTTTTTTTTGATAAATATTTTTTTTTTTTCCCAGCCTTTTAAATCTAGGCCCCCTATAATACTGGTATATTGACACCTACTTTTCTGCACCGAAATTGGTCCATATTTTCAACATCGCGGCAGATTTCTAGGACCTAGGCCAATTTTTGCATGGGTGATATTTCCGTTAAAATAGGCCTACCAATATCAAATTGTGAGTAATTAATACCGTTTTGAGGTGCTGAATATTTAATGACAGATATTTACTTTTTCTCTAGGTCTATTCATTTATTTTATTTTAGTAAATTTAAATAGTTAAAAAAAAAAAAACATTCTGTGATCATTAATACCATTAAAGTGTTTTTTTCAATTCCAAATTATTTTAATCTACCATCTTATTCCGAATATATTGTAGCCTACTTTCATGCAATACATTTAGAATGATGTGTTCAAAAAAAAAAGATCAAACAATATATCAGACCTTACAGTGCTTTCAACCATGTGCTCAGATCATGGTTGGCGTGAGGAGGGTACTGATATGTCCACACAAATTTTTAAAGGGGTTGGTACCCCTTTTTCAACTGCAGTGTAATTTCATATTAAGTCAAGAAGAAGCCTGAAAAGTGATGAGGTTGACTGTATAAATGTCCCTGATTTTAAGGAAAAGGCAATCTGCAACAGTTCTATGCCATTAATTAAATTTATTACTTAACACTCTTGTACGATTTTGTAAATATGATGTTATGATGCCATGTAACAAGCGTTAATAAAAGTTGCCAATTAAAAATCATGAAGGATTTGTTGGAGCTTCATTTCGACTACAGTATAGCGTGGTGATGAGGATGAATTTTACTATAGGAGTGTCATTTTTAGCCATCTAGAGGACGTACCATTTCCTCAAATTTTCGCACCATTCCCCACCATGGTTGGGCCTTTCAAACTGGATGTGCCCTGGTGAAGAGTGGCCCACCCATGAAATGTCATTTTTTTCAAGTATGCAATCAGATCTTTCGAGGTATCAGGAACACTCGACAAATCTTTGTACGCCAGCATGGGTGATAAAGTTTGCGCACAAAGGAAATAATTGACACAGAAGTACTCAATTATTGGTACCTAAAAGCCACTAAATTTGCTGTTTTTTATAGTTGTTTTCTAAAAATTTTACAAAATTCAGGAGATTGAATGGAAAATCGGGAAAATCCTGATTAAATTGTGAGGGTTGGAATGTATGTAATGAGGTAGTCTTGCTTGATGGATGGAGACAAATTATTACTGCACAGAGCATGAACATAAAATTTTACCACATTTTGATTGTTTAATGAACTTTATACGCAGATTGTTTTGTTTGAAAGTCGATCACTACATAGTGTAAGTGCCATCTTCAAGCACATGTTAATATACAGTAGGCCTATATTAGTGTTAAAAAGTATTGTTCTTTGTGACCGATCCACAATATTTTTTTATATTTTCAGTGTTGCAGAAATTCTATTGTAAGCATGTAGGAGACAATCAAATTTGCGCTATATAAATTGAATTATCTGACCAACATCAAAACAAATCAAATTTTCAAACTCGTATTGACTCATGCCAGAAGATTTTTTATGCAACGAGGCATTTTTTGTCGCTGGGCGTGTAATTCACATGAGCAGATTGATAATGTATTGTACAGGCCACATCGAGAACAGGACTTGTAGCAGACGCAATCAGTCCGATACGGATGTTCCAGAAGAGGAATGGCCTCCAATGAGTTGTATAGTCCAGCATTATTGAGTGTAGATTGTGAACTATGTGCCAGTCGTATGCAAGCTGTCACAGATCTGTTGTTATTAACTAGCGACTTAAGACCAGTGAACACCGAAAGTTTGTCGGTTTTTGGTGAATCTTATTCAAAGTGTCGTGAAATTATAATCGCAAGGAGCATGGGTCTGACGGTGTTTACCCGTGATATAATGAACCAACTGCGAGGAAACAGGTTAAAGGACGTTTCGGATACTTTGAAAGATTTGACCGATGTCGTCATCAGAATTGTTGAATGCTCAAGTCATGCAGCCTATCTTGCGGCAATCAGTGAACTTGGCTCAGTGCCAGCTTTGCCAGGAATCATAGACAAATACAAGGTGACACGTGCTAAGGTAGACATTGAATTAGCTAGTAGTCGTTTTCATCTTACTCCGCTTTCGGAACTATCTCCACAAGTGCTCGTAAATATTTCTGAGGAATTGATAAAGAATCTAGAGACACTGACCCACGCATGTAGACTTGCCAGTGACGCGAGTGATGACCCGTTCCACAAAGAACAATTTCGATTGTCTCTAAAAAATGTTACTGCATGTACAAGTTCTTTGTTGTCGTGCATACGGCGATATAAAAGTACTCTGGATGAGCAGAGTAGAGCAAGGTGCATATCTTTTTCAAAACCATTGGTGCAATCTTGTATGTCATTAGTTGATTATGCCACCGAATCTGAACACATCGGTTTACCTGCGGATTTGCCCGAGAGCAGCAGGCGCATACAGACGGCCATCTTAGGTGGCTGTATGAGCATTGCAAGTTCTTGTGTTAGGCTTTGCGAGAGTGTCCAAATGGCTCTGTATGATATTAACAATCCAGAATCCATGAAGCGGTTATCCGTATGCTGCGCTGCAATTTTAGATGGATCTCAACTCCTATCGCAAGCTTTACGGGACAAGGCATCTGTCAGAACGCTGTCTTCAACGCCAAGTTCTAGTCCACGATCTCAATCCACAGAGACCTTATGACATAAGATGTCCGCGGTAAGTATGGCATCGCAGTCAATGACAACGACCGATGAATTAGCCAATACAATTTGATGAACCGTACTGTATTCTAATTCAAAAATGAATTCATTAAAATGCCATTTTACTGAGAAATTAAGAGATTGACTTTGATGTTGAATATTTGAATAAAACTGCTTGAGATTTATTCTCAACTAAAGGAGACATACATAATGGAAACTTAAAGTATTATGGGATGTAGATTTGACTTCCACGTTGTCTGTGTTAAGTTATTGTACTGTACACATTTCTATATCAAGTCTGTACTTATAGTGCTTTTTCCCCATCTATGTAGGTTTTTAAAATATGAAACTGATGCAAATTTAGTAATTACAATTGTAACACTATCACTGTAAAATAAAATATGTTATAATTTATAATATTGATATCAAAGATCTATATTTTCACTGCATTGGATATTTAAACTGGTATTTGAACAAAGATATTATTACATGTTGTATTAAACTCAAAAAACATTCAACTACAGTAGTTCAAAAAGACTAAGTGCACCAGATTTCTAATTTAGCACCTCGCAAAATTTTGTCATGTTCTGTGTATTAATGGCAGTTGCTACAGTATATTATATTATGGTGTTTATTAAAGATATATACTGTATATACACCATCTGTTGTAAAACTAGTAAAAAATTCACTGACATTCAGTTAATGAGAGACAGATCAAACAAACTACAGTAAATCGATTTTACTAATTTGCACTATACTATACTATAAAAATCCTTGATATACTGTACATTACCAGCAAGTAGAATGGAATACAAAATATATTTATAATTGTTGATGAGAAAAATCTGTTGTTTTTATTTACAATTGAAAGTACAGTAGGTAATTAAAATATTTATTTTATTAGTTGAACACAGGAGAAACCTAGTAATTAACCTTTAAACTGGATTTATCTGTAAAGTAAATTGTACACAGAAAATTTTGGTTTTTTTTTTAGCTTTTCCATATTTGATGACGTTATGCTAATTTTCATTATTTTTATCAGAATTAATTTATTTACAATTCATACAACAAAAACAGAAATTATTGTTAGAGAGCTCATTAATTATTAAAAAATTAAAATCACTGTACATCTTCAGGCTTCCTAATCAATCTAATCAAAGAATTTAAAGTTTTCAAGATCTTGTATATTTTTAACTATTTATATGTATGGGTGAGGGGTAAAGTAGATGTTTATTGGCTAATTTTGCATATAAAAATTAATTATAATATTTCTTTCAAATGAATTGATTGTTTAGAGGAGGGTCAACCCCTGTAGACCCCACCAATAATTTGCCAAAATAAGTTTTAATGTATTGATTGTGACAAAACAGGCCGATTGGATCACCAGTGGGCTGTTTATTTTGGTCCAAAAGTATTATAGGGGATGACAAAATAAAAAAATTGCCAAATTAGTCTCCCAGAATATAAATGCTACGATTTCAAGGGCCCTCGGCAACCCCTTGGACCCAGCTCCCTTGCAAAGAGCTTAGTGGACTCACCCAATGTCCAAGCAGAGCTGCCCTCTATTGTCCCGTCCACAGCTGTCAAAATATACATTATCTGAGGTCTGTGTCTTGTCAGCAAATGGTTATTTTCAACTTCTAAATGTCATTGGAAACTAATTTCTAACCTGAATGTCCCGTCCATCTATCCTACTGACTAATATTACAGTGGAAGGCCTCTTAAAGTTTTTTTTATTAATTTTTTTTTTTTTTTAGTATTATTTTTATTTAACTGATTGATTAATTGGACAATCCAAGAATAAATTAATTTCTCTGAACACTTCAACATTTGGCGATTGTAATTGCTGCCTTCATAAAAACATCATTTTTTTTGTAGATTTATTACACTATACTTTATAGTGCTTTCACTCCACCTACTGTACAGTACTGTATTTTCAAACATTTTTTAAAGTTGATTGTTTTCCTGGTTTTACCTTGCCCTCAATTATTCACACTTTTATATCTCCTCAATTACCACAATAGATTTTTTAGCAATGCGAGTCAGTTCATTCCTTTTAATTGTTTGAATGGATCCTTGTTAATCACTGCAAAGATAAATCCTATGGGATTATTAAGAGATTAGGATGATCTTATCACAGTAACAAATCTAGTTATTAAAATCATAAACTGTGAAGACAATTTGAAAATATAGTTTTAAAAAAAGGCAGGCGCTCAGCGAGCCCGGAGGTCGTCGCCGACATGATTCTATAGAGAACGCAGTACCACAGCACTTTTAATGACGATCCATTCAGACTGCCACCGGCAATAAGCAGGCGATGTCTTCTGACGCTCGGAGGAAATGGAGTTGGGTTCGTCAGCAACGCAATGAGTGCTGGGTGGCTTCAGCAATTTTAATTTGGGTAGCACTTGTTATATTGGATTCATTAAGTAGTGAACGCAAAACAGCCAAATTCAAACAATCATATTTCGCCACTACTTCCTTTTGCACCCAACTTATAGTAACTTATTATATGCAAAATTAGTTAAATATTGCAATAAATGTTTCTCTTTCTTTCTTCTTGCCCTACTCTTTTCTTAATTTTAAAATACTCACAGATAATTGTACAGTAATTCAAAGTTCCTCATTTTAAACAATGAAAAATTGTAAAAACTTTATTTTTATTCGAAATCATCCTTATGTCTAGTTATAAGTAAATGTTTTTTTTTTAATAATTTGTTAGTGTTGTAGTAGTAAAGAGTTAAGTTTATCTATACTTCAGGTGTAGATGAAATACAGTAAGAAACTGAATGAATTGCAACTCCAGTTAAACTGTAGAATTATGCCAGTGAAACAGACACAAAGAACTAATTTGCCCACTTCAATTCTCTATAAATTTCAATTGGAAAATTTTTTTCTCTTTCTACATCAATTTGATTTTTCTTTTTGCCTTTTTTCCAATTTGTAATTGGTCTTTTGTAGTGTAAAAATGAAAGCTTGACATTTTGTTCAAATTGGCTGCATGTTCAACAACTACGGTATGTAAACCTGCACTGCACATCTAAGTGATGCATTAGTAGGTCAGAGGTCATGTTCATTTGAATTAGTTATGTTCTTTTGATATTTTGTTACTGTATATTCTTTGGATACAATGTGTTGAATAGTACACAGTATACAGTGTTTTGTTTGGGTTTTTTTTGTTTTTTGTTGTTTTTTTATTTTGCAACATGAGTTTTGGGAATGTGTGAATTGCTCTAGGGTCTAGTTTGTGATTAAATGTGTTTTGTTTTTAAAAATCTAAAATTACATGTATGCAAGCAAATGGTGTTTCCTTGATTAGAAACAAGGAGTAATTACATTGTTGGAGCAAAAATTATGTTAACTGTATTTCTCTTGGTTCAATTTTAATAATTTATTTGTTTTGCTGTTTTAAGCAGAAGTATAGGAATATTTCACATTTCCTTGGATTTCAGAGAAGTGTTTGTGATACTTGTAAATGCTATTTATACACTGTATGGTCGAATGGTGCTTATTAACTCCCAACCCCGTAGGCAGTGGTAAATTGTGTACCACAGTAATATTACTGCGGGTCTACAGTGACTCCCACCATATAATTTATCTTTTGAAATGTTTTTTTCATGGTAAACCATGTGTTGGTAAGCTACTGTTAAAGTGAACTGTAGCATAATATAATGGTGCTCACATTGTAATTCCTGGTTCAAATCTTGTGAGTGCCATAATTTTTTCTGGTAAATAATATAATTTCATAGCTACATAATTATTAAGTCCTTGTGTGGAAATAGTACTGTACAGAATCAGTGGCGTATATAGGGGGGTCCACAGTTATTTTCTCCCCCCCCCCCTCCCCTCCCCCCCCCCCCAAAAAAAAAGAAGAAAAAAATCTTGCTCAAGTATAAATCATATTGATACTCCACTGTACTGTGCAGTAGCCACTAATCAGGGCTCCTACAGTAGTCTGAAACATAATTAAATGCAAGATGAGTTGCTTGCAGATTGTAGGATACAGATGAGGAGTTTATTTAATGTATGGTGATAGAATGTTGATACAAAGTTCATAGAGATTTATTAACATTTGCAACATGAGGTATATCAGTCTAATGCTTTTCAGTGTGTGTTACATAATACCTGTAAATGATGGTCTGTCTGAAAAATTACAGATCTCGTTTTCAAGTAGCCTCTACTGTTTCCACAATAGGTAATCTGTAGATGACCAGAATTGAATGTGTTGGATCAATGTGAAAAAATAATTAATATTTTTGTTCACATTTTGTACACTGTTTTTTTAAAGGCCTACAAGGAGCATAACATCTACAATTATTGGCGAAACACTCCTCCCCCAACGATTACTGTATCTCAGTGCGTAACACATAATTTGAAAAGGTTTATGGACACGAGGATGTGGATGGTTGATGATGATGATGATGACGATCATGATGACAATGATTATGATATGGTCAATAGTGATGACGACTGTTAATAATGTTGTCGATGATGGTGATGATGATGATGACAATGATTGATGTTGATTTCAGTGAGGATGATGGTTAAAGTAATGATACTGATGTTTTCATGAGCTAGATGCGAAATCTTACATACCTTTATGGGATGTTGAAATTTACCTCATATTTTGGGAAATCCTATATTGCCTTATAGGCCATGGTAATACCTGTCTCTTATACACATCTAGATGTGTATAAGAGACAGCCACTGTACTGTGCAGTAGCCACTAATCAGGCCTCCTACTGTAGTCTGAAACATAATTAAATGCAAGATGAGTTGCTTGCAGATTGTAGGATACAGATGAGGAGTTTATTTAATGTATGGTGATAGAATGTTGATACAAAGTTCATAGAGATTTATTAACATTTGCAACATGAGGTATATCAGTCTAATGCTTTTCAGTGTGTGTTACATAATACCTGTAAATGATGGTCTGTCTGAAAAATTATGAGATCTCGTTTTCAAGTAGCCTCTACTGTTTCCACAATAGGTAATCTGTAGATGACCAGAATTGGATGTGTTGGATCAATGTGAAAAAAATAATTAATATTTTTGTTCACATTTTGTACACTGTTTTTTTTAAAGGCCTACAAGAAGCATAACAACTACTGTACAACTATTGGCGAAACACTCCTCCCCCCAACGATTACTGTCTCTCAGTGCGTAACACACAAGATTTAACTTTTGTACACAAAGCAATTTGATCAAGAATTGAATTTAAAGTCTTAATACTTTCTCCATAATGTGCTTATAGATTTAGAATACAATTACAATATGTACTATGTGTATAGGATAACAGAAACCTATTAGTTTTATATGTTGCCAGGATGTCAAAACTTTGAAATATGTATCACATTTTTTATCGCAGTAACCCATCAGTTATAATTTATGTATCAATTTTCACATGTCCGATGTATTAAAGTCACTTTTTGTTTCTATAAAATACTTTCCAAGTTGGACATGTTATTTTGTCCAAAAGTTGTTAGAAGCATTGGTGTTTCTATAAACTAATAAGATGTATTTTAAAATGGTAAACTTAGGATTTTACGTGGTCTCACTTCCACTGTTGTCGTCGTTACAATAGACTATATTGTATGATATATTGTGTATACAGAAATAATCATATTTGATATTAATTAACGAACAAATAAACATTTTTATGGAAGAAAATTGTCGACTTAACGAGTTATTTATGATTCAGAAGATGTTTTTTTTGTTATTGCAAATAGCATTATAATTCTAAACTCATAAAATATCAAGAATTATGAAGTTGTTGTTTGTTTGGTTTGTGAATGAACGTCAAACTATCAACGATTATTCATTCAGCGTCATGACTATACGGACACACCCACAGTAATGAAAGAAATGTAAACAATTGACTTAGATATGCAAATGAGCTGATTATGTATCCATCAACTGTATACGGTACTCTTCCGGTACATTTATACTGGTCTAATAAAGTCTATACATCAGCATAACTAAATATATTATACATTATTTTTTATATAAATGAGATTGTGTTATTGCAGAACATCTGTAATTGATCATTCAAAAATGAGGGAGATTTAAATGTACTGTGGTTACTACTGTAATTGCTGACAGAAAATCGATTTAGTGTATGAATTTTCAGTTTTACAGTGGCTTACTGTACCTGTTCACCACACAGATAAGAAGTTCCAAGTGTTGAACATGAGAAGTTTTTGATTACATTGCATAATTATACTCATCCACCTACTGTACATTCCTGGTTGTTCATTGATTTATTTAAAAGGCCAGATTATTTTTAGATTTTGATGTCACAAGCCAAAGAAAATCTTGCTATAATTTACGGACTTAAGATAAAATTCTAAGATGCTGTGGCTGAAGGCCCCTTTTGGCCGCACAGACGTTTGACATTTTTTTGGCAATTTAAAATTCTATTCTTTTTTTAATGGTACTACAGCACAATATTAGGACACTAAATGACATGACTTTATTGAAAAAATATTTATCAAATGGTTTTAACTTTTATTTCTTTAAATATATTTTTTTTTATAATTTAATTTTTTCTCGCGGGCTAGAACAACTGCTTTGTGGGCAGCCTGTTAAGGACAAGGGACCTACATTGCCTGTACGTTGAGTATGTTTTTGCTTGTACACAAAAAGGACAAATTATGTTTATGAGCTTCAAAGACATGGCTCGTTATGCTGAGGAATTGAAAATTTACAGACAAATGTATTAATTTGAAAAGGTTTATGGACACGAGGATGTGGATGGTTGATGATGATGATGATGACGATCATGATGACAATGATTATGATATGGTCAATAGTGATGACGACTGTTAATAATGTTGTCGATGATGGTGATGATGATGATGACAATGATTGATGTTGATTTCAGTGAGGATGATGGTTAAAGTAATGATACTGATGTTTTCATGAGCTAGATGCGAAATCTTACATACCTTTATGGGATGTTGAAATTTACCTCATATTTTGGGAAATCCTATATTGCCTTATAGGCCATGGTAATACTATTTAACAAAAAATATACAGTCAATGGTTAAAATAATAATTTAAATAGTCTTTCATTTCATTTATTTTGTCCAAAAAACATTAAAAATTGACAAACACAAGAAAACAGAGAGCACAGGAAACAACACTCAGATGGCCAGACAGGATTGCCAAAAAGTGAACTAAATCACTGTCTAGTGGCTCTCCGATGCCAATGAGAACAAAAATTATTAAAAAATTAAATTAGCATAAAATATTCAAGTAAAATAGGCTAATCAATAAAATTTAAATTAAAAAATATATATATACAAAATCATCAGTGAAATCCGTCAAAATACAATAAAATTTGAAAAAGAAGAATTGCAGCAAAAAAAAAAAAACTAATGTTAAAAAGTTCAATTTACAAGGGTAAAATTCGAGACGAAAAATTAAAAAAGAATTATTGCTTAGCATAAAATAGTTTTAAAATTAGTCTTTCAGTAATGGTTGCGAGAGTACAGTACTTTCTTTGTTTTGTTTTTTTAGTATTACCATGTAGTCTATAAGTACTAACTGTATACATTCAACAGCCACCATATGTTATCCTGTATCACAGTTACAAGACCAGGAGCAGTACCAGTTGGGTTTAATTTTAAGCAAGTCTGTAATTAAAAAAATAAAAAGAAAATTTTGGTATTTTATTTAGCAATGGGTTTTTGCCAAAAATAACAAGATGGAGGAGAAACTAAAAATAAAATTTTATTGGTGAATGTAAACAGTTTAGTAATGCTTTAAATTAATATAATTAGAAAAAAATATACATAATATGATATCTTATTTCTTGAGATTTCATGGCAGCTGCGGGCATAATGAAAAGAAAGAAAAACTTTCATTTTTCTCTCAAATTTCCATTTTTTGTGACAGTGGGTGCGCTAATTGGCCAAAAATAAAATTTTATTAATTAAAATCATTATTGGCAGACGGCGGGTTTGCTGAACAATGTGTAAAAGGTAACAGGTGTAATATCTCACAGCTGAACATTTTTGCGACCATATGGCAATTGTTATTTATTTTTTCATTTCAAAAGTGTTTTTATCACTCTAAATCTTATCACATTTGCATGCTAGATCATCTTCAAAATGTTATCACTTTTTGGTCAACACTACTTGAAACTAGGTTGTACCGACACCAGTGGACACAGCCGATGACGTTATTATTTAATTATGTGTTATTAAACAATTATCCTTTACTCTTGAGTTTTATCAGTTCCGCAACAATATTTGCTAATTGTTGTTTGTTTACAATCCTGTAAACAGCTCATAGGTTTCAATTCAAATTGTACCACTGTCGAGCGGTTTAATGCAAAAAAAAAATGTGTATACTCTATTAAGCGAGACTTTTTTTATATCTTGGTTCGCAAACGTTTTTTTGAAAAAATAAATAAAATGTATTCTTATTTAAGTAAGAGTTTTTAAATATCTTGTTTAGCGAACCCGCCGACTGCAAATATTGATGATTTCGAAAAGATCAAATTTTATTTTCGGCCAATTAGCACACCCGTTGCCATAAAAAAATAAAAATTTTTCTTTATTTTTATTACGCCCTCTGCTGCCTTGAAATCATCAAAGATGAGATATGTATATTTCTTCCTCATTATTTAAATTTGAAGCATTTAACCATCCTATTTTACATTCACCAACGTAGAATTAGATGATATGCGAGATTTAAATTATTGATGAAGTACAGAGTATCAGGTAGTTCCCACCCACTAGATGCATTTTTGACTTGGCTATTATAAAAAGGTTGAAATCACAATCCTGAGGACAAATACATATCCCATCTCATTTGTACCACTATTCATTAGAATTCTTAATCAAAATAATATCAAATAAAGTTTTAGGGCCTTATTATATTTTTGTTCTTTGTTTTGTATAATTTTGCACTCTTGTGATGTGATATATAGTACCAGCTGAATTTCCAAAAGGACAGAAATAAAGTTAATATTATTTAATCTAAAAGTAGGCCTACAGTATCTGATAATTATTCTGTTTAATGAAACTTTATGTGTAGGCTGTTTGAGTGGGATAATTTATGTATAATGTTGTTTGAAAAGGTAACGTGATGAATTCTTACAGTAAATGTGATTATCTCTGATAACTGGAAGAGTTGTAAAGCATGAATAAATTTATATAAAAAGACTTTATTATAATATATTTTCATCAACAAAATATTAATGAACAATTAAAGATAGATATGATGATTGGAATAAAACTCTGTCAAATTTTATGTGACAAATAAATATGATATGCCCATATTTGGATGTAATATGTCATCATCATGCCCATATATGGGAATATCACACAAATATTTCACATAAAAGTTTGTAGTGTGGACATAGTTTAATACATTACAGGGGCGGATCCAGAAATTCTAGAGGCCCGAACATAACATTTGATGCATTCTGGGCTATCATTTTTTTCTTTTTCTCTCTCTTTTTCTTTTATTTTTCTTTTTTTTTTTACCTCCCAAAAGGGGGGGGGGGCCTGGCCGCCCCCCCCCCCAAAGCGAGATTTAAATTATTGATGAAGTACAGAGTATCAGGTAGTTCCCACCCACTAGATGCATTTTTGACTTGGCTATTATAAAAAGGTTGAAATCACAAACCTGAGAACAAATACATATCCCAACTCATTTGTCCCACTATCCATTAGAATTCTTAATCAAAATAATATCAAATAAAGTTTTAGGGCCTTATTATATTTTTGTTCTTTGTTTTGTATAATTTTGCACTCTTTATATATAGTACCAGCTGAATTTCCAAAAGGACAGAAATAAATTTAATATTATTTAATATAAAAGTAGGCCTACAATATCTGATAATTATTCTGTTTAATGAAACTTTATGTGTAGGTTGTTTGAGTGGGATAATTTATGTATAATGTTGTTTGAAAAGGTAACGTGATGAATTCTTACAGTAAATGTGATTATCTCTGATAACTGGAAGAGTTGTAAAGCATGAATAAATTTATATAAAAAGACTTTATTATAATATATTTTCATCAACAAAATATTAATGAACAATTAAAGATAGATATGATGATTGGAATAAAACTCTGTCAAATTTTATGTGACAAATAAATATGATATGCCCATATTTGGATGTAATATGTCATCATCATGCCCATATATGGGAATATCACACAAATATTTCACATAAAAGTTTGTAGTGTGTACATAGTTTAATACATTACAGGGGCGGATCCAGAAATTCTAGAGGCCCGAACATAACATTTGATGCATTCTGGGCTATCATTTTTTTCTTTTTCTCTCTCTTTTTCTTTTATTTTTCTTTTTTTTTTTACCTCCCAAAAGGGGGGGGGGCCGGCGGGCCGCCCCCCCCCCTAAATCCGCCCCTGCATTATGCTAAATTTCAAAATAAAAATATGCTATTGTTTAAATTATAAATACCAAATGTACGTACATTTTAAAGCCTATAAAGAATTGTACTTTACAGAATTTTCTGTAAGCCTTCAAATTGTGTTTAAGTGCTTTTAAACATAATTTCATTATATGTACCTGTGCTATATAAATGATATTGATTTATTGATGGACACAGTAAGGAGGCCTATAATTATGTTACATATTGCTTGCCACATCTACTGTATGATACAAATATTGTAAAAGTCTTGTCCTGGGGCTGTGATTTATGTAAATACCATGGATTTAATTCTGGAGTACTCAGAGTCAATGGCGTATGTAAGATCCTTGAAATTGGTGGGGTGGGGGTGAAGTGAGGATCGATGATTAGGTTAGGGTCGCTAGCTCGGAAAAAAGACGATTTTAAGTGATTTTCTGTATAACTACTTGAGCGTGATTTTTGCTTCAAACATTTTAATAGGGTGGGGGGAAAGTGGAAGGGCACAAGTATTTTTTGGGGTGTACCCTCTTCCCCCAGACACGCTACTGGTTATACTCTCTAATAGGCTTACGATACTGGAAAAATGGCTTTTCAGCAATCTCCACAGTCAATAAAGTCTATCGATTATACTTTTATGTTTTTGAATAAAAATATGTCATACAGTAAATGAATGATTTACATTATAGTAATGACAGACCACGCCCATACACAATTCTTATTCTTATTCTTTATTCGCCAAAAAAACAAAGTACAATACAATGTTGGAATACATACAGAATACAAGTACAATAAATTGAATAAGTCGGCAAGAAGACAGAAGCGAAATAAATCATTATAACTCAAAGTCTGTCTGTCTCTATGTGTGCGTATACCACATTGACGCTGCGAGTTATGAATTATTCTATCCCACTCCCCACGCTCCTACATTACATTACTGGTTAAGCACGACCATATCTACAATTTGGGTTGCATCTCTGGTATCAGCTTTCCATTAATCAGGGAAGTCTGGTAAAAACATACAAGTACGTTGATGTAATTAATTTATATCCTGAAGAAAAATTCATTATGAACATTGACTATTTGCTTTACTGGTATAAAGCATAAACAATTTATGTTGCACCACTTTAATCTACAGTATCTTTTCCGTGTCATTTAGGTCTATAGGTGTGTATGATTGCTTCACGATAGGCCTACTTATCATGCCCTGAGATTGCAAATTATTACCAGTTAAACAAATGGATGAACGACAAGAAGCTCTAAAAATGCAGTTATTGAAGTAGTATTATTGATAATAGTCAATATAATGAATATTATGTAGTATTTTTATATATTATTTTTTTAATTTTAATTTTCTATTTTTTTTATTTTATTTACCTAGAATTGCTCACAATAAGCATCTGATTGATAAAAAAAATATATTTTTGTTTAAATATCTTGCTTGGTTCTGGCAACTTGACCGTACCTAGATGCGGGCACCGCCACCTTATAAATGTCAATTGGCGAAACAGCTGTGGCTCGGGCTATCAACCTTTCAGTCAGGGGTTAGAAAAATACTTGCTGTGCAAGTCGCTTGTGTTGTTAGGCAAGTCTTTTGTTATTTTATTGGTCTCCCAGATAGTACCATTTAAAAAAAATCTAAATCAGCACATATTGCTGTATATATTGTATTCCATATTCAGGCTGTTAACGATTATTTATTATTCATAAATTCTTTTGATAATGTGAATACAGTATGTCAACGGTTAAGACCACTATGTTTTTTCGAAGGGTGTTCTCGTTTAGCAATTTTTCAATTACAATGATGTGTACTACTCTTACTTATATATTTTCCATTGAGAATGAATATAGTTTTTGAAAGTTTACAAATACTGGAGGTTATTCAACTTAAGGGGAGTGGTACCTTTAGATGTTATTAACAAGAAGTATTAAATTCATTAATTTACACAGGGGACAAAGAAATGAACAACTTTCAAATGCAATAATCTTAGCTGTCGTTGTACAGACTTTATATGGGTTTCAAATTTCAGTTTTTATTTGTCATTTCTTTTGTTTCATACTCCTACCATATATTGATTCAATTTCTTGTGTAATTTGAAGTGAAATTCAATAACTTCTTCATATTGAAGCAATTAAAGAAGGGCTCCATATTGCTTAATTGACTCAGTTTTCCTTGTAAGAAAATTCAAAAAAAGACACGGAGTGAAGTAAAAAGAAACTGAAAGGAGAAAGTTATTTCTTTTCAAATTCTTCATTTCTTATTAATTTAATTATTACTTTTTAAAACCACAGAATGGTTAAACTTTGAACAGGCAATTAAGTATTAATTGACGGCTCAAAATTTGTTTATGATATCTGCTAATGAGAAAGTGTTGAAAAAATAGGATTTGTAAAATTTGCCTTTGAATTAACAAATTTGAAACCAAGGCAGTGCAGAATCACCCTATGGAGAATCTATCAGAGTAGACCTTAACCTTGGGTAGATTTCAACAAGTTGTTCGGTGCCTATTTATGCGAATCAACGCCTAACATGTACAGCAAGCATAATGCCAAAGAGGACTTAATCTTCATATACTGTAGTAGACTCATCAAAAAGGTAGGCCTAATATTTTTTTTGTTAATTTGGAGCTGTAGCTAGATGGTGAAGTATAAGATGCTTTTTTGCCAATCCCATGTTTCTGGTTACAAATCCTGTAATTTACAATTAAACAAACTAATATAATGTTATACTTTTGAACTAGATAATTTGTAAAATTAAGTCTCACTCTTTTGCTTTCCAACAAATCAATATATAAAAATAATAATAAATACTTTTCTTTTTGTCGAAAATCACTGCGCCTTGAAATAACATGCTAGATAGATGGCACATTATAAGTTCTGTTTTATTTTTATTAAGTCTATACATCACTAATGTTTATTATGGTGTATCCACTAAAATTCTACAGACTGATCTAACATGTAATTATTATAGGCCTACAGACATACCTTTATGATTGATATTTTATTGTTATTAATATTATTATTATTAATTATGTTTCCTACTATTCATAGATGAACAGTACCATATATATATTTATAACATTAATGAAAAAAGGTTTGTTTTTTGTATGCTTATATTTGCTGTACCTTAACCAATGTTTTTCTTTTAATTTAATAATTTTATTTATTTTTATTTATTTATTTCGAAAATCATCCAACAGCGGAAGCCAATTACAGGATGTCTTATAATACATATAAATATATAGAAAAATACAAACAAGTGAAAGATAAATTGATAAATAACATTACAGTATAAAAAGGAAAAGAGAAATTTACAAATAAAATATTGATAGTTATGTTGTAATTTTACTTACTACAATACGCCTACTACATTTTTATTATTCAATGTCAAAAAATCCGGACCATTTAGGAGAATAGCTGTTTGGTATTGAAACATACCGTCAAAACACAGAATAAATACATCATACGTACACCTCGAGATGGCCATGTTTATCTAGATTAATATTTCATGATCATTTTAAGTAATACTCAGACTGAAAATATAATCAACATTAATAATATCTATGAATGCCTTGTAGGTTATTTGCATAATCTCTGTTTCATTATATGTTTTATGGTTTAACAAATTCAACAGATGAGTAAACATATTAATTCCCATCCACCCTTTATTATGTAAAAGTAATTAAAATCAGATATTAACATCTATTATTTGGCGACAGTCATTTAGGCTGCATGTGTGTCTTCCAGGCAGCTAGATGTAGTGAACAATTCTTTTTACTCCAATCTTTTTCTTTGTAAATACAGTACTTTGAATCTTTTGTCTGAATAAATTCTGTAATACTAGTAAAAAATACATATAAAAAATATTATTAGTTTATCACCCTATCTAGACTGAAAAAGTGATGAGGGAGGGAGCCTTTTTTTTTTTTTTTTTTTTTTTCTAAAGCCAAATATCACCCTTTTTTGCTAAAGCCAAATATCACCCTTGGGTTGTTTGCTGTTGCATTGATATTCAAAGTAAAACATTATTGACATAATACAAACAATATCTACTAACTACATGAAAAAAAAACCGAAAATTAAAAAATTTAATTTTTTTTTTTTTTTAAATTTCAAAATTAATTTTTTTCAGTACCATAAAAGACATGCACGCAAGGGTGATAAACTAATGATTTTTTTTTTTTATATATACTTTTTGAAAAGATGGGCGAAGTGCCAATCGAGTACCTATTGTTTGAGGAGGTTGGGATTTTTTCTTCCTATTGTGGTAGTTATGGACTAACAGGGGGTGGGGGCTCGAGAATTCCTTTCACTCCCTCCCTGGATCTGTAACTGTTGATGGACCATCAGCAACTCCATGGATAGATAATATAATGCACAATACAGTTCATTATTATTATAATTATTTGTAATTATAATCATAAGCAGGCCCGTACGCAGGATTTTTATTGGGTGGACGTGAATTTGACCAGAGTGGACCAAAATGGCTCCGGTGTGGAGGGGGTGAGGGCGCCTAGTGGAAAAAACCCTGTTTTTTTTTAGGTGACGGAGCTCAGGCATTTTTGATAATTTGAGGTATCGATTTCTGAAGATGCATCTAAAGTTTTCAGTGGCGGATCTAGGAATTTGAAGAGGGCCAGGGAGGTACTTTCACAGATGGAGGAAATACCACCTCAGCCCCACCATGTGTGGGGCTGAGGGAAGAAAATTTATGATTATGGCCGGAAATTGCACTCTCATACAATTTGAATATCATTTTATTTTTTCCCCATTTTTAAAAAATTTTTAAATTATTATTTTGAATTGTTGAAGGGACGGGATGACTGGGCTTCCTTGAATCCGCCACTGTCAGTAGCGAATCTAGGAATTTGAAACAGAGGGGGCAAGGGAAGGACTTTCACAGATTGAGGGTTTTAACACCTCAGCCCCACCATGGTTGGGGCTGAGGTAAGAAAATTTTATGATTTATGGCACCCCTAGATGGCCGGAGACGTCACTCTCAGACTTAAATTTGAATATAAATTTCTTTTTTTTTTTTTAATATTGGGGAGGGGGGATGATTTTTGGAATTTTCTACCCTGGAAAATGTGGACCTTTGGTAATTTTGGGGGGGGGGGGTGCGTACCCCCACCCCCGCGTATGGGTCTGATAAGGATGATGATGCTTAGGATAGGTATGTGGTCTAAGTTTTTGCTTGGGATTTAATAAATGACATAGGTTGTTCTTCAGAAATTTGCCTGCAGGTGCCCAACAAAATCTGACAGGCATCCGAAACAAGTGTTGTCTATAGCCTTAGTTTTGGCCCTGAATAAAATCCCTGGTGTGCTTTATGGGGAGAGATTTTAATAAATTATGGTTAGGATGGCCAAAAATTGTGCTTTTAGACTGCAATATTTAAGATCGGCAATCACAAAACTTTGTTTAAATTAGCAAATTAGTATTATCAGTCTGACAACTTTGTTCATGCTCCCCCAACACCCATCCGCCTTTTTATTCATATCCATGTCTATTCCATAATGCCATAATAAATGTTTAATAGTAACACAGGAATGTACTGTATGGTTCTGTGAATGGACCCTGTACCTGTAAAAGGATGTGATTGACAAGTCAACAAGCCCCACCCAATAGATCAACAACTATAGCTTCCCTCATTTCATATGAAGGTCAATTATAAAACAATGGGTTATTGTTAATTATTATCAATCCTATCTGCATTGCACAATCATTAAACAAATAAATGTGCTTGTTTTGGTTAATGTCCTCACGAATGATATTTTTCTCTGTAAAAATAACAAAACAATAGGCCTATTTTATAATTGTATGCGTCCACAGATGGTATGAAATTGGTATGTGATTTTTTCCTCCAAAGCTTGGTCTTCACTGGCCATACACAGTAGGCCAAGTTGATTAGCACTCATCGTCACTCCCCCCACCACATCCTCCTACACTTCTCCTGTGTATAGTACTGAATATCTACTATATATTGTCCTTCTCCCATTGTTCCCTCACTCCAATCCCCATTCCCTCATGAGATCGAAAACAACATCATTTGTAATAAGTACATTAATAGTGGAAATTGAATGACCGAGATACCCCGAAGTGCTTTTCCCATATAATGGACAATTTCTGATAAATTAAACACAGATATAATAACACAAGTAGGTCTAAGCAAAAGAAAAAAAATTAATTAACTAATAATAACAAATTATATATTACAATTGAAGGAAATTCTAAAGATCCATTACACAAGGCCTGATATCAAATCCAACCTTAGGTCCCACCAGTAATCCCCAACTTTAATTCAGAAAAAAAAATTCAATATTAATCAGAAGTGAGGTAGGAGGTCTCTGGTACTGGAGGCAGCTATAACCATTCCTCCATGCTATCACCATCTAAGACATTCGGTGGCCATTGACACTTATGTCAGCATTAATAGACTACACAGTATGACCATATCCTGCACAGGAAATTCTGAGGTTTTACCTATGGAAGATTAGCCTTTTTCTTTGGCCAATGGGTTTTAAGTATGTATGACTGATGAGTTTATTTGTGCTAGTACAAGTTGTAAGTTATTTGATGAGGCCCAAGTGAATACCACCTTCTAGCCTCCTAGACTACTGCCTTCTAGCACTACTCTCAGAGTGGCATTGAATAACTTGGTGGTAAAGGTGCTTCAATGCTCGCCTTCCAATCCCAGGGTAATGGGTTAAAATCCTTTCAGATTCAAGGATTTTTTTTCTTCACGACTACAAAATAATTACACTTAATAACCCTTGTTATGAAGTGGATGGGGTATTTTTTTTTTAAATAGAAAGGAATATTCATTTATTAATATCTTGCAACAGATGTATATATGTTTGTCATGTGAAGGGATTCCACGTATATAATACGACAATGATTGAGTTGCTATTACTATTCCTTTTCCAAATGGTTAATGGAAAACATTAGGAATTTTGGGGAGTTAGCATGCCACAATTTTACGTTTTGTTTTTTCTTGGTGTAAATTTGTAATAGTAAGAATTGTAATTTATTTTGTATATTTTCTGATATATAATCTGGTTTTAATATCTCTCCCTAAAAATATGTCAACAAATATAACAAATAATACTAGCAAATTTATTGGAAATCTGGTGCCGGAAATCAAGAATCTTATGAGGAGAGGCATGTCTAAAGAAAACCAGGCCCTGGAGAAAATTTGATGTTGTACATATTTTCTATTGAGCTAGAGTATCATAAAAAATGTTGATAGTGCATATTAAAATAACCCGTTCATCAATAAATCAATAAATTATAATAGGTCTAACTCACCCACTTTTTGTTATTCTAAGTGATTGCAAACATAAAAATTAACCGCTCATATAGCAGCTTCATTGTAGTGTCAGTTGTTTGTGATGGTAAGGTTAAGAGTGCAGTAAGATTATAGCTTATTACTTCTAGTTGATTTGGTTTAATACTAGGCAGCATTGATGTACAACATTGGAAGTGGGGGTGGGGGGGTGTGGTGATAGGGGGGAGTTAATTGAATGCTTCATCCACACCTCAAAATCTCTAGTAACGTAACATATGTATAGTTTATTTTTTTTAAATAATTAAAATGTGTTAATAAAAAGTATTTTGGTAGCCAAGGGATTTGAACCCAGGAATCTGAGAATTTCTAATCAGTTTATTTTTGAATGGTTGCATGGGTATTCCTCTGATTGTGAGTCTTGCAAACATCAGTTGGGAGTTGTTCAAAATCTACCGTATGCACTTGCCAACTGAAGCCGATCTGGTGGTAGCTCATGGAAGTTACCTTGTGGCCCAACAGGATCCTGGACGGTGAAATGTAAAAATGGGCCCTGGTCGTTTACCTATGTGAGCATTACTGTACTTAAACCGATAATGATATGTATTCATCAAAAGGGAAGATATGTAATGCAAATACAAGGTGGTCAGTTTAAATTTAATAAGCAATTGCTCTAAAATCCTGGATATTTTAATTAGTTACGTGCCTGAAGTACTTATTATCCGATATACAGTATGCGTAGAAACACCTACGCATAACACAAAAAATATTTGTCTTCTTTAGATGACCGTACAGTTGGCCAGGTATTTACACAGCGACAGTTTTCATTTACACCATTTATCATTCACTTAAATTAGCGTCGTATCGTGTAATTCTGTAATCTGATTGACTAAATGGAGGCCTGAATTGCAGGTGAGTCTGCCAACGGAGCTGAGCTGGTGGTGACTCATGAAAGTTACCTTGTGGCCCAACAGGATCCTGGACGGTGAAATGTAAAAATGGGCACTGGTCGTTTACCTATGTGAGCATTACTGTACTTAAACCGATAATGATATGTATTCATCAAAAGGGAAGATATGTAATGCAAAGATAATGATATGTATTCATCAAAAGGGAAGATATGTAATGCAAATACAAGGTGGTCAGTTTAAATTTAATAAGCAATTGCTCTAAAATCCTGGATATTTTAATTAGTTACGTGCCTGAAGTACTTATTATCCGATATACAGTATGCGTAGAAACACCTACGCATAACACAAAAAATATTTGTCTTCTTTAGATGACCGTACAGTTGGCCAGGTATTTACACAGCGACAGTTTTCATTTACACCATTTATCATTCACTTAAATTAGCGTCGTATCGTGTAATTCTGTAATCTGATTGACTAAATGGAGGCCTGAATTGCAGGTGAGTCTGCCAACTACATTAATCTGAGCAGCTACGAGATATTCATCAATGATAAAACTAGGTCACAATCTATGTTGGATATCCAGTGTTTATAAAATACTAAAGAACAGAGAAAAGATATGACATACAGTAGTAATTTTTACCACAGTTGCAGAATTATATTTATATTTCTGATACAGTACTTTGAATTATCTGTCTACTATTACATTTTATTCAATACTTTTTAAATAATTGTTTAACCTAAATTATATAATTATAATTAAATCTTTGTAAATAGTATTATAAATATTATAATATTTTTTATATTATTCTTTATTATACCAGTGGTACGTAGCCTTTTTTTCTTTCAGAACCCACTTTTTTTCTTATCATTATAAGTTTTGAAATTGATTTAATTAAAAAAATATGAAAATATTAATTGTAAATGTAAAATGTGATATGCAAAAAGAAGGACCATGCATTAAAATATAGTTACAATGTAAGTAAATATATAAATACAACAGGGCATTGTGGAAAAACATATTTAAAAGAGCAAGGCTAGACAATCAATATATAATTAAATATTTATGAAATATAGTTACTGAATAATATATGAAAATGCACATACACTGGTTGATTATGTAAATAAGAAAAAGATAGTTTATTATAGATACAAAAATATTAATCTCACCTCTTAATGACAATAGCCTTTAACCAGTGGCAGGTCCAAGGGTGGCAAAAAGGCCTCCTCTCCCCATGAATAGGTAAGGTGATACCTCAGTAGGCCTACCTTCTGGATCCACCACTGGCCTACACATCTATAAGACCCTGTCCAGTATCAAATTTTTGTTTTAACATGTGACATGCCCAAATATGGTCATGATACCATATCACCATATATAGACACATCATGACCATATATAGACACATCATGACTATATATAGACACATCATGACCATATATAGACACATCATGACTATATATAGACACATCATTACTATATATAGACACATCATGACTATATATAGACACATCATGACCATATATAGACACATCATGACTATATATAGACACATCATGACCATATATAGACACATCATGACTATATATAGACACATCATGACTATATATAGACACATCATGACTATATATAGACA
>NW_022699919.1:1345897-1354988 GCF_011630105.1 Anneissia japonica
ATGACAACATACAACTTTTAGTATGTCGACTTGTCAAGATAATCTATCTCGCCATGTCGACATGATATGTATATTATGTCGACTTGACAACATAATTATCTTGACAAGTCGTCAAGTCGAATGGCACTTAGGTGCTTCCGTAGAATTCAAACTGGATTAGCGACTTACTGCGTTGTAAATCTCCAATGTCAACCAATGCCTTCATATTACAGTTATAGTTATAGAACCAATTGTACTACCTATTCGGCCTGCATTGTGTGTTATTTTGTAACCAGTACTGCCGCATCCCAGGGACGAATTCAGGGGGAATGTGGGTTTAGCGCTCCCCCCCCCCCCCCCACAAAATAAATAAATAAAAAAGAGGTGGAAAAAGAGAAGAAAATAAATGAAGGAGAAAAAGGGGATAACGGTACTTCAGAAGAAGCTAATTTTCGATTTAAATTCAATGTACCAGTGTACATGGGCAAACTTTTCAAAACAAACATTTCAAACACCACCACCACCCCTCCCCCTCCCACATGCTGTTCATGTATGGTCTGTAGCAGCGAACATAGGCCTATATACATCATAATAAAACATCATTAGCTGAGAAATTTTAAATCTTTTCTTTGAATGCGTAATTAGAAGTGTTCTGCTATTTGGTTCCATTGTCTGGTTCTCAAATCTTACACAAATGGAAAAAAGTAAACTAGCTAAAATATTGAAGTGGGCCAGTAAAATTATTGGGGAAAACCATGAAACTATGGATAAGCTACATGAAATGGACATTCTTAGCACGGTTAAATAAAATCCGCCAGAATCCCGATCCATTAAATAAGTACTATAAGCAAAGCCAAACGGGTTTTTTTTCAATTGTTTTCATCTGGATAATGACTCAATTTCAATACTTAAAATTAAAAAAACATATATATGTAACACAAACACAAAAAATTTTTGTTTAATAAACATTTTAGAAGGTAAGTCACGTTTGAAATGCTGTTATGTTTTTAATATCTATTTATTTATACCTCTTATTATTCTGAAATTGCACGTGCTTCTGTTTTTGCTTATCGGATCAATCAACACTAATTTTATTTGTACCATGTTGTTTAAATGACAATAAAGGAGTATCGTATCATATATATACTGTATATATATATATATATATATATAGGCCTATATATATATATAAATATATATATATATATTTGTATACATCATATAATATTTAGATACCAGTGTGTAACTACAAAAAGTCTGTTTAAATAAGGTCTATTGAAAGTAAGATTTAATCTGCAGTAATAACCTATTTGATAGGGCGTGGACGTTCGAAAGTCGACAGCAGATCCTACGCTTCATTGAGCATGGGATGAATTTGATGGAAATATTTCCCCTTGGGCCTACACTACAAGCAACGTAATTATGTACTAGAGTGTTAATATAATAAGTGCAAGGCAAGTAAGTACTCGAGTGCTCACTGTATGTACAGTAAAGTGTTAATTTGTGACCAGAGGATAGTAATGTATTAAATTGCATTGCTATCGGAAAATTGTAAATGGTAGGCCCATTTGGTAATTAATTATTTTCGTCAAGATAATAATAAGTGATGATGTTGATGTTGATGATGATGATGATGATGATGATGATGATGATGATGATGATGATGATGATGATGGTGGTGATGATGATGGGGATAATGATGATGATGATGATGATGATGATGGATGGTGGTGGTGAGAGTGAAGGTAATGATGATCGATAACGATAATGATAATAGTATTAATATAATGAATAACATTTATAAAACACAAGATTCAGAGCGCTGTATAGTTGGATGTAGCTGTGGATTGCATAGGCCTACTATTTTTGGAGAGTTTTGATTTGAATATTTTGACTTTTGAAGAACGCACTTCACATAGAAGACTGGTCCATGGTGTAGGACTGTCGACTACTCCTACTCCCTACCACTTGACATATGCAAACGCACTCATCATCCGATAATGATTGTAGCCTTAAGTTATATAGCGAATCGTGCTAATGCCTTCATGCACTTGGCATTCACCCCAGTCATTAGACTCCCTGGGGAGTACACAACGCCCAGTTGCTAATCAGCGCATTTTGGCATTCTAACCCTACACCAGATACCCACCTGGGTGGGGATAGACAGTGTGGGCCCGTGTGCATTAATGGTCCATGTGCACGTTAAAGAACGCAATACACTCTTCGGAAAAGAGTAGGGGATTGTTTCCCGGCGTACTGCTCAGTCACCACCAGAAGGACCCCACTGAATGTGGACCTCTTCCGTGAGGTCTGGTTAAATGAGTCTACGTAACACATTTAATTTATTTTGCTGCGCATGATAATACCCATGGGCGCTGATTTCGAGCGACAATTGATAATAAAGTAGTAAAAACATGCAAATTATGAATTTGCGGGATATGGGTTTATTTTCCGGGAGAATCGTGCTTGCATGCGGCAGTGCGGGAGGCCGTCCCGATCGCAATTTGTTTCCGTACGAAACTTCTGCATGAAACTCCACTACTCGGGCCATCTCAACCATTTAGCCAATTGCTCCCATATTTTCCTACATGGAATACTCTATCCTATCTCCAACTTTCCTGCACGTCCTCATGACATCGGGGTCTCTAAATGATCTTAATCATCTCAATCCACTATTCCTTCTTACCATCACCATATCCAGCCAGCCCCCTCCTCATCCACCCTCTGCCTATAATTTTGATATTCTATACCTCTCCTCATTACTCGACAATCTTCCTATCACCCATTTCATCTCTTCATACTCCTATATCTCTCCTAAATCTATTACTCGATCTCATCTTCTCTCTCAGCCCATCTTCAAATATCATTTTGGTTTTTACAGGGCATCTCACTACCTCAGATTCAACGCTGTTCTACTGCGTTAATCACCTCTCTTGTGGGGTAACAAATTACACCCCATAATGCATTAATACATAATTGTAATTTCTTTCTACAAAAGGCTTCACTAATTACTTTTTACTTCGCTGACACCTTTTAATTTGTGAAGATATTAGGCGTATCTCGATGGTATAAAGGATATCATACATTAAATTGAATCAACCTAACAGTAAATTTAATCAACCAATAAAATTATCTGCCTCGAGCAATAACGTTGAAACTCATCCGTGATGTCATTTCTGGAATGAATGAATTGATTGATTGATTTTATTATTTCTATAGCACAGGTTAAAAATAACTTTATTTGATTTATATACTGTAAATTAGCTTAATTAAATTTAAGTAAAAAGGAAACTTCTTAATGAATGTTATGACTAAAGAAAATTTGTAACAAAGAAAGAATTATTTAATTTGTCATCAAATTATAAAATATTAAGATATAAAATGAGAATTTTAACTTAATATTATTCCAGTTAGGTAAATGTCAAATTAATCTGTACAACAGTAGGCCCCTGATATACATTTTACAGGGAATTTATGATCTATATGGTAAAATTTAAAACCGATCAAAAGTTCACTAGTTTTTGTTATTTTAGCTCATAATTCATATAATTGGAATTGAATAAGAATTTCATCCCTTTTAAATACATAAATTTATTTTTTTATTCATTTGATTGAATTTCACAGAAAACTTTAAAATCTGCAGTACAAAAATACCTGAGATTGCCTGAAGTTGCGCAAGCACTATGTATATATATTCCTAATTTTTAGATGTGTATAAGAGACAGTTCTATACCTCTCCTCATTACTCGAGAATCTTCCCATCACCCATTTCATCTCTTCATACTCCTATATCTCTCCTCAATCTATCAGTGGCGTAGAAAAATATTTTTCATTGGTGGGCAGGCATTATTCTAAAATCATAAAATGGATATACCCATGCTTACGCGACCACTCCCTGTATTATGAGCGCGGTTTTATGACAGCCTACATCACACTGGTAGTGACAGCTAGCAGCTGTTTCCTAGTCTTATCTCGCCAAACCAACAGCCACGCCCATGCTTAATTATTCTACTGACATACAAGTCACAGGGGACACGAAGTCCGTACTATTTCCTATGAATAATACAATACTTTATTACTAGGCATTTCAATGAACAATTACAAATCTGAATTTGTATAATAATATGTATAATTATTACGAAGCTATGACTGAGTGACTATCTGTGGTTTTGGGAGTATCATTTTCCCATTAATCACCTTATCGTTATAAATTATATAATTACTTTTTAATGGTTTCTTTTGATTTAATGTTTAATTTTTAATATTTCTTCAACAGTTTGATTGTTTCATGTTGAAATTCAAACTTAAGCAATCGAATTTTTCACATTTCCGTGCCGATCTCGTAATTGTTTTTGACGATTATGATGATATCAGCGTTTCCATCGACACATAAGCCTATGTTTGAAATTCAATTGTAATGGTTTTTTTCAGGAAACAGACTAATTGCAGATTTCTTATTATTTGGTCGCTGGTCACATCAATGAATATTTTAATTTTAATTTGTTTAATTGTTACGTAACATATATACATTACAATGCTATTTCATCAAGATCAGAAAGCTCGACTGGCTCCTGGGGGCGGATGCAGACGGTGCGATCACACCTAACTAAATTGTATTAAGAAAATAATTGTTGTATGGTATTTTTGATATTATTTTTTATCATTAAGAATATAGTAGGCCTACAGGTAAGATTTTAAAAGTACGAGAATGCAATTTCCGGCCACCTTGAGATCCATTCTCAAAATGTTCTCACTTCACCCCAACCATGATGGGGGTCAGATGGTCTGGATTCTTTCGCACAGTTGGCTGCATGGACCAGTACCGGGGTAAGCCCTACACGGATCGTCTTTATCGTTCTTCATACACAACTGAGCCAATTGTGAACATCTGGCCTATGGTTTATAGCCCCTATCCGAGAAGACTTTTTCCACCCCCGGAACCATGGGCGACCGTGCCGTTCAAACCACCGGTATCATGGCTGTAGGTTGCGCCGCCCCTGTTGCCATTCGACTCACTCGCCATCGAATCGAATCGAAAATCATTATAATAGCAGCCTATACATATAAACTTTTTTTCTATTAGGCCTGCGTATTTTAATGAAAGATATTGGACAAAGATTCGGCCAACGTGGTGGGGAAAGACCCCGACGTGACCGGAGAGGGTCGCGAACGAATTCGGTTGGTGTCAGGGTCTCTGGCCGTGAAGGGAACTTCCCGGTGCGAGTCCAGGGGTGATGTTTTCCGTATCTCCGGCAGTATAGAGATTTTAGAGTATTCACTTGATTTAAGCAATCAGTATAAAAAGCACATTGGCCTATCCTAGTTGCTAGTACGGCGTAACGTATAATTTGATAAACGAAAGTTTCGGCGTTCAATAAGCCTTATATAGCTGCAATTGCGCACTATATTTATGATTGTAATGATATTCTATTATATTAGTGCAAATTAAACTATTTTTGATTACATGATTTATATCACTGATTCGTCGGGAAGTCTTAAGCCGACAACCGAGAGTGGTCCCCGGAAGCGTACCGGTAGGCTGTTGCTACCGGGGCCGGTCCCAGTAATGGGGGTAGAGGCAGAGCCCAGTACTAGTGGAGTGGGGTTTGGGTGCGAAAAGCTACGGCATTTCATGTATTTAGATGCATAATTTAAACGATTATTTAAGCTTAAAATATTAATTCAGACAATATCTGAATAATTCACTACAGGTTTAATTTTGGTATCTTAATTATTCAATACAACTATGAAAATGAACCTTGGGTACCATAATTGAAGAATCAACAGAAAACCATTAGGTGAATAATAGTCCAATTTGGGCAAAAACGAAAAAAAAAAATAAAAAAAATTATAGGCCTAGTTTTGTCAAATTGGACGATTTTTAGACCGCCCCGCCATTTTCCGGTTGTTTTGTGTTCCGTGGCACCACGGATCACACAAATACTATCCATGGTTGCAAATGCCACTTAAAACCTAGTTTTAAGCTTAAATAATGTTACTACAAGTTTCATAAGCGGACAAGTCTTCGTAGGCTATCCTTGGTGTTTACACCGAATAAATCCAATCCAATCCACTGAAAATCAATGAACATGACCACTTACACATTGCCATCATTATCTTGCTTTTTACATTGCTTTCGTTGCTGCAGTGGACGTAGTCTGTCTCTTATACACATCTAGATGTGTATAAGAGACAGATATACATAATATATAGACATATATATGTATATATATATATATATATATATATATATATATATATAATTAATTCATATAGGCCCTATGCTTAATTCTGGCATTATTCATAATATTTAATGCTACGAAAATTATGTTAAACAAAGCTAATCCAACCATACGTTAATCGGAATTTTCATAAACCTTGGGTACCATAATGTAAGAATACAGCAGAAAAATGACATGAGAATAATAGTCCAATTTTCGCCAAAACACAAGACAGTTCAGGATTATGTCGAAATTGGACGATTTTTAGAGCTTGCCATTTTCCGGTTTTGTGTTCTGTGGCACCTATCACAAATGCTATCCATATAGGCATGTGGTAAGAGCCACCCTAAGTTTAAATAATATTAATTATGACGAAAACGAAAACGCACAAAGTTTACAAACTGAACTTTGGTAGACTCGCTTAGCGACAGGTCTCCTGGTCTAGTATTTTTAATTAAAATTAGTCTAAATAGTGGTATTAGAGGGAAACAAGAAAAACCCCTTCCCAATTTCTGGATATTAACCCATCTTCATCTCTCTTATCCGAGTATTCATTTGCTACTGAGAATACACTTAACGGGTGAGAATTGAACACACCTCCAGATAACTAGCCTGGTGACATAACCACTATCCACCGAATTTCGCAAGTATTTAGGAACGTACTGAGTATTCGGTACGCGAAAACACATGATAATTTCCAGAGGCGAAGACACATCTAAATAGCATTGCAGTACCCGCTGCTACTTGGAGGTCGGATTCAACGACAGTCACTAAGCGCAAGCTCGGTGTGCTAGTAACTATGACACCAGGCTTGTGATTTGGAGGACGTGGGTTCGATTCTCACCCGAGTCACTTGCGAATTCCTTTTCGGGAACGTACTAGTATTTGGTACGATAACGCGTCAGGTAGGGAAAAAACATCACTCCTATGATAATTTCCTGACGCACACACATCAAAATTGAGACTGTCAACACCATTTAACTGTCTCAATAGTAGGCCTAAGACATTGGAATTATCCCATACTCACAATGTATGACTTTTGAGATTGCTTATACGTGTATGGTGTTAACATTTGCGTTTGGCAATATATGAAATGACGCTGACACCTGCACCTGAAAGCAATTGCAACATCGGATAGATATATCCACACCACACCAGGTGTTACAGATACAGACAAGGAGAGGTTGACCACGTGTTTACCTCGAAACAATTACTGATCAACCATACGACAAGAATATATGAGAAAATTTAAGGCAAACAGAATCACCCCACGTATTGGAATCGTTATGAGTTTTGTCGGACATTTAAAAATATTAGCTCGGTTATAGATTTCTGTTGTCTAATAATGCGATGCGAAAGCAGGAGATTTTAATGATTTAGATTTTTCATCAGTAAGCTAATAAAAGTAATAAACATGTCGTTTTATTACATCTGAAAATTGAAACAATTGATTTTACAAAGTACATGGCTATTACGACACGTCCTTCTGTTGGGGCGACGCTGTAGTACTATATTTACATCGGTCAAGAGAAGGTTTGTTAAGGCTGGTAAAATATTTGAGCTGAAACTATGAAGTAAATCTAAGAAAATCAACAATTTTAGAATTTTAATACAGAAAATGCCAGTTTAATCCAGGTAAGTGCGCGCAACAAAGGGAAGTAGATTTGTTTACCGCAAAAAAGCGAGTCAAAACAAAATCAACATTTTCTTGGTCAACGTGCATAAGCAGTTTAACCATCGTCCATTAATACACTATGCAAGGAAATACGATAAAAAAGCAGCGTTTCAGAAACAGTTCTCGTAGATGAAATGTGCTGGGTATGGTGTTAGTACACCGATATTATGCAATATAGCTGGCTGACAGCAAGTATCGTCTGCCAGATTCATTGAACCGTGTAATTATTGCGCTGTCCCAACTCGGTGACTCATCCTTCGAGTGTTATTAATGTATATGGCTGCTAAATTATTCCTAAGTACTGTTACTTCGTTGCATCAGGTTTCAATTGCCATGAACATGCTCAGCTAATATGGATATATTTTTAGTTTATGTCAAACAGATGATCACGAGATATTTTATTTAATTTATCGACATCCGTATGACGTCACTCATACGGAAATTTTGGACCGCATGAGGACTAAAACCTAGAATCATGACAGTACTGATGATGATATGAGTATGATGGTGATAATGATAATAATAACTGCTATTATAATGGTAATTAAAATCACGATCGGTATTAGTTAGGCTGATATTATTATTATTATTATTATTATTATTATTATTATTATTATTATTATTATTATTATTATTATGGTAGGGTTTTGGTAGGGCAAAATTAAACCTATACATTATTATTATTATTATTATTATTATTATTATTATTATTATTATTATTATTATTATTATTATTATTATTATTATTATTATTATTATTATTAATATTAATATTATTATTATTATAGACCTACAGTAATAATTATAACAATTTTTATTATCATTATCATCATAATTAACATCATCATTCAAGATCCATCATCCATCACCATCATCATCATCATCATCATCACCACCACCACCACTATCATTATGAAAATACTTATTATTTAATATTCCATACTAATGATGATCACTACAGCAAATTAAACATTAAGCTCAAATACCATGCCAAATTATGTATTTGTAATCACGATTGCAATTATTATTTTTTTTTAATGTATTTTCCAGATGACAACAGTAAGGGCCTTACTTTTTCTCCATCGACAATCATGCAACCATGTTTTTAGCAGACAAACATAATTTTCACCAGGCAAATGAATGTCATGTTTCTTTTGTAGCCGCCGAATTTTCGAAGTTAATAATATATATATATGATAATAATATATCACATATA
>NW_022699919.1:1356384-1371846 GCF_011630105.1 Anneissia japonica
AACTTTTTTGCTGCCCAAACTCTCCTACACCGAACCAAGACCTACTGTAGGCTAGGATCTCTAACATTAACAGCTGTCTCTTATACACATCTAGATGTGTATAAGAGACAGGTACTAGGCCTTGGCCTATACAAACAACGAACCTAAGCCAAATCTGGAAACCTCCGAGCACAGACGTTTTAACGCCATTTTGATTTTGAGCCCGATAAGATCTTTGACCCATGACATGACATGACATTTTGGGGCTTCCTTCTGTAAATTTTCTTGAAAACGCGCGAAAGCTTGAGCTTTAAATTGGATCCTGGTGTTGCAGCAGTTTGTATTTCGACGTTTAACACTCAAAATGATGGCAGGTCATAATTCTGAGCATATAGAAGTAATTACTAAGAAACTTAAGGTTGATAAAGACAGCTTAATTGAAACTAAATGTGTTAATCATCAAGAAGAAAGCGAATTCCAGTTCAGTAAGCACACGACGTTGGACGATATGTAAGTAAGCCATGGCCCTCAGGTGGGTTCAGGCCTACGCCTAGTAGTAGCAGTAAGCCCTACTAGGCCTAGGCTGTACTATTTCCAGTCCTCTAGCGGCGGCGCACAGTGGGTCAAGGCGAAATCAAAGTGTGCCAAAAGTTTTGGTGACTAGGCCCTGTCTCTTATACACATCTAGATGTGTATAAGAGACAGGTACCTACATAGGGATCATCTCAGAAGCTTAGTTTAGCTTTTTTTTAATGTATCTCCAGTTACTTGTACAATATTGATAATTCATGTTAATAAATTTTTGTGTAACAAATTTCTTTTTTCTAAAAATGCCTCCAGGGGAATGATTCTCAGGGCCTCCGACCATCGGTTGCGTGGTCACACACTTTTTCCAGCTCTGAGCATATGGAGTGGATTTGGTTTTAACCATGAGAACAGGTTTGAAACCCTGGAACTTGGCATTGGAATGAAATGTAAGCATATTAACCACTTGGATACAGCTAAGTAAACAAACATTTGTTATAATTATCATTATATTTTTCAGTTTACTATATATTTATTCATACTGTGCAAAAGCTAGGACATACTGTATATTCTCACGTGTAAGACAATCCACTTACAAGAAGAACCCCAAGTTTGAGAAGATATTTGGATGATTTTTGTATGTCGAGCAAATAAGATAAGCCCTGTTTCACCTTCACAAATCACTTTTTGCTGCTTTTTATGGCCTTGTTATGACCTAAGTGGCTAAAAACGGAGCCAAAACATAGCACTAACCTTCCAAAATAATACCATTTTATGGGCTTTTAATTGCTCATCAAAAATTCATACTAAGTGTTAGTAGAGATGTGTATAAGAGACAGTATATAATATGAATAAAGTGACATAAGGAAAAGAAAGAAAAACATTTTCTTACTGGGCAAGACTTAAATTTCAGAAAAAAACAAGATATTATATATATTTCTTCCTTAACTATATAAATTTAAAGCATTTCTTGTTTATGATTTATGCTAAATACTTCAATGAATGTGGATACTTGATTTACATATTTAAACCCATCACCTGGTTTAATTCTAACTTGTCTGACATGCCTTTTGTTAGTACACTAGTAATTAGCACATTGGCAGTTAATTATACCAAGTATCTTGGAGTGATAAAACAAGAATAAACGTATCTTGACAAGAACACCCATTTTAAATAATTATAATGCTTTATCTGAACCAATAAAAAATGGCATATAATCAATCACATCTTTAAAATGGTTTCTAAAGTATATAAGTAAGTTAATAAAGAATAAACTTCTAGTTTTAGTACATTATCGGAATACAGTACATTTCAGATACACTAAAACCTCCCTCTTAAGTTGCTCCACTGCAGTGTGTACACATTAGCGCCACAATCATCATCATTTCAGCCATTGTCAGCTCCCAATACAGGGCGAAGGCCTCCCCCCACCCCCAAGCTAAAACATCTTTTTGTCCTGTGCAATTCTTATCCACGACATGCTGACATATAATCTTATTTCTCCATCTAGTTTTGGGTCTTCCCCGACCTCGAGTACGATTTCAAGTCTCTGAAATAATTTTCAGTGGAAGTAGACTCAGAATATGGAATTGAAAAAAAGCGGTGATATTCTTTTTTTAATGCTGCCTGAAATGAATGGACCTTTCTGGCATGTCAATCAAACCACTGTTCCCTGATCAAACTTAAGAACTGACCAATCAGAACAGGTCCAGGATTAGGTGCGTGTCCTACAAATGCACATGTTGTCCCACCAATGCATATCTTGGAAGCTGCCTGAATGTATAGACTGAACATCGAGATGCTAATAACAAGCACCAAAATAATTGTTGTTTCATAGCGGAAAATGGATATTAACCAGTTTAGTAAGGTAATCTTCACCCAATTAGAATAACAGACGAATCATAGAATAGTTTGTAGGATTGGTTGGAGTCGATGAGTAATACTCAAATAAAGTTATCATCAACTTGAATATATAGATATTAATAATTTGTATACATTCTTCAGTTTCTGTTTCTAGGTGGTTCTAACTACCGCCAGGTACTGTTCTTTTGGGTACAATGCAGCTGCAAGATGACCTAGAAGAACCTTAGTATCTCTTAACGTGTGTGATGGGTCCTGAAGGAACTTCCTTGCAAATACCGCTGTATCTCTTATAGAAGCATAAGCCTTACTATCCACTGTAGTATCTAGTGTCTTGAATGTTTGCAGAGCTAGAGCGCTAGGCCTAGCCCCTTTAGGGGATGTTGGCGAGGACAGCTTCATGCCAGGCAAGATTGCTCCTGGTGCATTGGGTTCAAGTCTTAGGCCTGTATCACCAGGGATTTGAGCTGCTAGGTAAGCTGCAAGGGCACGAGCTATCAGTCGAAATCTAAAAATCAATACAGAACAAAATAATTAAATATTTTAAACCTAAACATGTATAGTATATCTTTTTTTTGATATACAGGACAACTAACACAATCATTATACAATATTTTACCGATACTGTAAAATTTATTATATGCATGTTATCAAATTATATTTATTATTGTTGTTATATTATTTTTCAAATAAAATTAATTCTTTTTAATCCCTAGGCATAATCAAACCTGCAAAAAATATGTTTGTGCCTCCAACCATGACAATTATCTTGATCAAATGCTTCCAGGACCAAATGTGATCTTTACACTATTAGAATTATAGCCAAACAGTTTGTAGCCGACAAAAATTCTAGAATTTCCTCTGGTGGAATGCTTAATGCACCCAGAACACCAGCCCTCAAAAATTAACACACACACCCCCACACAGAGCAAGTGGCTGGCTGTACCTACATAAGAATCGTCTCAGAAGCTTAGTTTAGCTTTTTTTAATGTATCTCCAGTTACTTGTACAATATTGATAATTCATGTTAATAAATTTTTGTGTAACAAATTTCTTTTTTCTAAAAATGCCTCCAGGGGAATGATTCTCAGGGCCTCCGACCATCGGTTGCGTGGTCACACACTTTTTCCAGCCCTGAGCATATGGAATGGATTTGGTTTTAACCATGAGAACAGGTTTGAAATCCTGGAACTTGGCATTGGAATGAAATGTAAGCATATTAACCACTTGGATACAGCTAAGTAAACAAACATTTGTTATAATTATCATTATATTTTTCAGTTTACTATATATTTATTCATACTGTGCAAAAGCTAGGACATACCATATATTCTCACGTGTAAGACGATCCACTTACAAGAAGAACCCCAAGTTTGAGAAGATATTTGGATGATTTTTGTATGTCGAGCAAATAAGATAAGCCCTGTTTCACCTTCACAAATCACTTTTTGCTGCTTTTTATGGCCTTGTTATGACCTAAGTGGCTAAAAACGGAGCCAAAACATAGCACTAACCTTCCAAAATAATACCATTTTATGGGCTTTTAATTGCTCATCAAAAATTCATACTAAGTGTTAGTAGCTTGCAGCATATATTAGTACATTACATACTTTCACTGATAACACACTTACTTTATTGTCAATTCTGACCGCTTTCCAAGGCCGATTGCTCCAAGTATCCCGCCGGATTTTTTGTTCTCTCCTAAGACAGCTATAGCTGGAATGAAGTTGTTGAGGGTACGGACTATGATGTCATGTTTTGCTCCAAATTCCACTTGTCGTAGACACAGGTCGACTATCTTACCCCACCACAGCAAAAGTTTGGTTTCATTGTCTTGCCTTTAAGAACAAATTAATGTAACCAATATATTGTAAATCGCTACAGCCTTTATAAATCAGATTATTAACAATATAAAAACGTTTTATATGGATATCATAATTCAAGAGCATGACCCCAACCAACATTGCTGATTATTAGGGTGCCCTCAAACATATGAAAATACAATACAATTGTACAATTCAAGAAATTGAATAATAATAATAATAATAATAATAATAATAATAATAATAATAATAATAATAATAATAATAATAATAATAATAATAATATGCGCTAAGTGAGACTTAAGGGGAATATTTTTTTGTGTTATTTTTCTTTTAGTGTTGTTTTTTTTAATTGTTCTCTAGATTTCAGATTTCTTTATTAACTTCACCTGGCAGTAAAATACTGAATTGCGAGAAGTTCACAATATATACAGATAAAAATATTATTAAAAAGTACAGAAGAGAAAAAATTGAACAACACACAGTACCACAAAGTTTAAAAACACAGATAAAACACATTAAAAAAGCAGAAAAAAAGATAGCTAAAAAATAAAAATAAAAATAAAATAATTAATATAATCTCAGCAACAATTATAAATTGCCATATTAATTTTCATTATTCTTTCAAAAATTTAAAAATTTGGGTAAGAGGAGATTAAAACATGCAGTAAAAAAGTGGGAAAGTTTTTTCAAAAAAAAAAATTTTTCCAAAAAAAAAAAAAAAAAAAAAATACAAGTTAGCCTTGATCAAATCAATTCATCGTTGTTTGTTTAAAAGTTTTACCATAAAGGGAACAGTACTAGATCTGAACCTTTCAAAACTGGGCTTGATTTCGTTACACATTCGATGGTTACGTAGTGACATACGGTGAGTGGATTTGTTTGGCTTAAACCAGTGGCTGTACCTTACATCTTTGGAACATTTATTTGCGAACTTAAAACATAGATCATATCTACGGTTTTCAAGTGTAGTAAGATTGCAATTTATTAGTGATCTTTCATAGTCAAAATCATGATCAAATCTTTTAAAACCCAAGATAATTCTAATGGCTCTCTTTTGGATGGACTCAATTTTCTTGTTTTGCTCCTCATTAATTCCCGAATGCCATACACTACAGAAGCATATTCCGCACATGGCCGAACATAACTTGGATACACATCAATTAAATCATTCCTAGAGATATCAGCTTTCTTTAATTTGCTTAGCATGAACAGTCGTTTACTAGCTTTACTCATAATTCCATTTACATTTCTATCCCATTTGAGATCATCCTGGACCCAAACTCCTAATAGCTTTGTTTCAGATACTGATTCTAAAACATGATCGAACATTCTTAATGGGGGTATGTCAAAATTAGGTCTCTGAAAGTTAAAATTCAGAGATTTACATTTTCCTGGGTTAAGCTTCAGTTTGTTGACATCAGACCATTCAACTAAGTTTTGTATATGATTTTGCATTCGTGATTGGGAGAGTTTGTTTACAACTTCGCCTATGCTTAAAATCCTCCCTGGCACCACTCTGACCATTTTCTGATTTGTAAATGTTGCGCCGAATATGCAATAAATTAAATAAATAAACTGGTATTAATTCACAGCAAATGGAAAACGTTGCCCTTAATTAAAAATATTTCTTCACTGACCAGGAGTAATAATGTGAAACCAAACAGACCAACTTTCACAGTTTATATGCCGAAAACAAAAATTTAACTCTATTTAAACAAAATTTTTCCAAGTCACATGATCCCATCCAGACTGTGAGCCTCCTATAATTAGGATTAACCAATTGAAAAGGATCAGTCATCATTCCATTGTATTAATTCATTTTGTATTAACTTATTCCATATTTCTAAAAACCACAAATTCCTGTAAAAACCTGATGAACTTACTGTAATTTTTTAGTTTTTTTTGTTAGCTAGGATAAAGCAAAGACACTGCCACCATTTTTATTCTACTACCATTACCACCATCACTACCACCACCACCATCACCACCACCACCACCACCACCACCACTACCGTCACAATTAAAGAATTAACTCTAACCTTGGTCTGCAATCCATATTCCATTTGATGAGCAGAGTGAGTAGGGCTGTCTCTTCTTCCAGACTCTGACACTTGGATAAACTCTGTAGGATATATGCATACAGCGTCAAGTATGAGCTATGCTTCAGGCATTCCACAAGGAACTCATGTGGAGCTAGCTCCGGCACTTCCAACACTCCAAGTACTGGTGCCCAGCCATACTTGTTTCCTTCACTCAAATCAGCTGCTTAAAAAAAAAGAAGGCATTTAAATTACACAAATCAGCAGCAGTTGGTAGCTATGGGTAAGATCCACGGATAAACAGACTATTGCCGCATCCCTTTAAATGAACACCCCTATAAAGAAAATAGAGCTGTCCATCCCCCGGGTCCTCTGCTTATATAATATTACTAATTTGTTGTCCCATTTTTAAAATATCCTCATCCACTTACTTCATGTAAATATTCTGATTTACTAAACTTTGATAGGATGTACTGAAAAGTAGAGATTCATTAAAATTTTACTGTGGGCCTCATGCTCAATGTATACTTTAATGTAAATATATAATAAAAATAAAATAAAATTTCAAATTCTATTGATATAGAAATTAACTTTACCTGCTTTGAAATGAGTTCGTACGCAGACCTCGACAAGGATAGACATCCCACCGATAGATGCTAACGTCCGGCAAGTAGCGGTGATGAATGGTAGTACCACGCTACTGGAGGTTACTTCAACCCATTTTAGGATGCTCTCTTGAGCCACGGTCAACAGTCCACCAATAGGGTTGCAGTTGTTGAGTAAGCTAAGTACAGTGGTCACTAATGATATCAACTCCTGGTTTTGATCCATCGTCAGTCCACCTGTTAAAAAAGAAAAAAAAAAGTGGTTCCAGAAATTTGCCGATGGGTGGTCCAACAATGGTCCTGAAATAAAACACTTGGTGTGGTTCTTTGAGGAAGATTTTATGAATTTTGATGGCCTACAATTGTGCTTTTAGACCACAATATTATGGATTGGCAGTCACAATAACTTTGGTTGGATTGACTAAATAATATGTTTAGTCTGACATCCTGGTGATCATGGCATTGGATGACAGGGACCCATGTTTGTCTAACAATCAATTAATGATAGATGTTTCTGCTGCAAATTTAAGGTTTGTAATAATACTAAAAGTAGTTTCCATACAATCGCTACACTGTCACTACACCGTCGCTACAGTGTTTTCAGTGGTTAATGGTTAATGGTTATTAATTTATAGAGCGCAAAATACAAAAAGTCTCTAAGCGCTCTCTAAGCGCAGTGCAATCGTTGTACTGTGTAGCACTACCCGACGCAATCGAAAAGGCTCCCGGATTCCACCGACCAATCACCATCACCGAAAGCTGTCGAATGTATGGAAACCAAGCTTATTTAAGCAATGACTTAAGATAAATTTAAATGTATGATAATTTACTATATGATTGTCTACTACCTGTTGTTTCACATGAAAAAATGTACTGAATATTAACACATTGTACCAAGGATACTGTCCCTTGCAAAGATATGTTAGTTGTAAGAATGCATATTTTTTTAAGAATAACAATGTCACCATCCACCCCTCGTCAGACAGAAAATATAACAAGCTTTCCACCAAACACCCCGCTAGAAATGTTCAGATCATTGCTCTCAAGTAGTAAAAAATCATATAAAATCATCTTATTTTGCAAGCTAACCCTCCCTCAGTTAATCATTGAGTCCCCCGCACTTAATCTTCACCCCTCACACCCATCAACCAATCCATGTCAATACTCCTTGATATGCTACTGCAGGTGTGGCTGCTACCTGACTCAACAACTTTTACAAAGTTGCAGTCTCATCATATCTACTATAAAGTTTATTGGAATTATGCAAAGTATGTTTAAAATAATGGGAAAAAAAGATGTATTGCACTAACCTGCTGTGCCGACAATTTCAATATCATTGAGCAGATTGTGAATGATGGTTTCGAACATGTCTTGGTTCACGCCGTTCATGTGGGACACCTTACAAAGCAGACTGATGAGTAGATTTACGTAAGAATGGCGCTTCAACGGTCCCTCTGGCCAATCGGCTGACTCAGAATTAAAACCGGCAATGGCCCTCAGTAAACTTTATCAAAATTATAACAAGTTGGTTAGAAAAGTGAAGGAGAAACTTTTGTATTTACAGTATAAAGCTTAATATGATGCAGCACATAAATAAACCCTTATCATCTTTTATAAGAGATAGTCAATCTTAGAAATTGTTTATCTCCTAAAGTATGTAGAGCTTTTATTGATCTTAAGTTTCTTTATAATGCTGTACATTGTAATTTTTAATTTAAGCTTATCTCATGTTTCTTTATCAATGTGCCATCTTATAGATTAAGAAATAAACCTACATTTGATGTTCCTTTTGGGAGGGTAAATGGCAGTCAAAATTGGTTGTTTTGTAGGTTATTAGTCTAGATATATTTTCTTACTCTTTCAATCAGTTTAATCATGAAGTTTTAGGTTTACTTTAATTGTCTTTATACTATTTAGGCCTATTTTATGTTTGGTTTTGTATTTCCTGTTATGGCGAATTTTATTCGCTGATGGTTGTGGTTTTTTAATATAATAAAAATTAAAAAAAATAAAAGTGAGAAAAATATACTTTCCCAATGGGATTCGAACCCAAGACTTGGTAGCTGGCATGCTACCTTGCATAATATGCAACTAAACATATACAGTATGATAATTTCTTATGTGAAATTTGTAATGAATGGGGTAACATAAATTCCTCCACCATAATGTCTTACCTCAAACCATACTGAACACGAGAAGTCCTGCAATTGCAGCATAAAATAAATGAAAACAATGTTTCAGAATTGAAATGAATATAAATATGGTTACATAATTATATGGTTGAATGACCCCAGTAACTTACTCTGTAATATTGTTCTTGATTGATCCCCTAGCACATAGCACATCTCGTGGGTCAGAGTTTTCTATCTGCCATTGAGTGGCTGCTTCATAGGATTGGGCATCCAGCCAACGCCAGTCTAGCGACTGACATTTTACGATAAATGCTGGAATCTTGCTAAGCTGAAAAAAAAATGAAAAACAAAACCATTATCTTTAATTTGTTTAATATCTTTTGGTAGATTTTTAAATCAAATGTTATCTGAGACTGAGATACAGATTAACATTATTAACCAGAAGCATACTCACTTGTATAAAATAAACGAATACAATATAAATTTTATCTCGTATATATTCTGTTATAATTTCTTATTCCTGCTTTGTAGAATGAGTATCTGAATGAAGCATATGGAATATCACCATATATGGCAATAAAGTGAACATTCATTATAAAAGTTTGGTGATAAGATATCACAGACAATACATGAAATAATCTTAAAAAATTAATTAGATGCAGATTTATAATGTATAACAGGCATTCATTATAAAAGCTATAGAGTGTGATATAACATTACTAGCTGTCATTGTACAACTATGATTTAGAGGGCGCTATATAATGGATAACAAATATTCATCGTAAAAGCTAGCGTGATATATATAACAATATAACACAATTTTCATTGCCCTCTTCTTCTCTTCTGTTTAATTTAATGTTTGTGTGAGAGTGTGTGGTTGTAAGTGCACTGAAGTTTTGAATTGTCTGCTAAGTATAACTTAATTATTATTACTAGCTGTCATTGTACAAAAATAAAAAAGAGGGCACTTTATATCATACGTACGTGCCATAATTTGCTTCGCATTGTCCGCTATACAAGTACAACTTATTATTACTATTACTAGCTGTCATTGTACAAAAATGATAAAGAGGGCGCTTTATATCATACGTACGTGCCATAATTTATAAATACTATGTGAATACGTACTGGTTTTGTCATGATCTCAACATTAGAAGCAAGCATGATGAGGATAGACAGGAAGTTTGAGCAGAATCGGGTGACGGTAGATGGATGCTCCGTTTGGATGTAGTGCTGGAGAATTTTTTCCCAGTCCATCATTGGGAGGATATTGCTAAGGAACACAAAGCTTTCAGGAGGATTCGATTCATACATCTGTAAACAATATTAAAAAATTAGTAATATAATTTGTCAAAATGGCATTTCACTTAATAATTCCAATAAATGTTTTCATAAAAAATAAATCCAATTTTTAAACTTACATTTAACATCAGATCCATGCAATGGATATCAGGGTGGTACTGTTGCCATGGTAATTTCTCAAATCGTCGATTGTAAATTTGAAGAGCATCTACTGTGACCTCTTTCCTCGCTAAAGAGTTCGCATAATAGAACAGTAGAAGAGACATCGCATCCTTGCCGGAGGGCGGTAAATATCCTAGATATATTGTAAAATAGAGAAATCCAGTCACTACACTACAAAGCTGCACCATTAAACAATTTTTTATTAAATAATATTGTCATAAAATTAGTTGAATTGCAACAGTAGGATAGAAATAATAGGACATGGACAATTGTACTTTTAAAACCAGATTGATTTACTATACCTCATAAATATTCAATAGCATTTCACTATCAATTCCGCACAGTACTTTGCCTATGTATTATCCAGGACATGCATATTTATGCACATGCAGTAAAAATAACCGGTACAAGACAAACCCTAATCTATCACATGTCTATATACGTGAACTATATGAACACTGAGTATTTCTGAGGAACAGCCTTTTTTATTTACCTTACAGCACAAACTGGCTACAGTAGGTAAACAATTTGCTGTTTAATATTTATAAAGTATAGTAGCACAGATAGTGTTGGATGATTAGGAATGCACTATCTGATTTTTGTTGTAAATTAGTAGCAATCACCAAGCACCTAAACCCCAAGCTAAATATTTGAATAAAAACGCTTGTATCCATCAAACACATAGACACAATACATACACATAGACATAGACATCAATTTGGTACAGAATTTGGAAATTACATTTTTGCTTTTATGATCATTATAATCATCCTCAACATCATTATCAATGTTATCACTATCAAAAACATATTATCCATCAAACACATAGACACAATACATACACATTGACATAGACATCAATTTGATACAGAATTTGGAAATTACATTCTTGCTTTAATAATAATAATAATAATAATAATATTTATAAAGCGCACAAATCCACTACAGTAGTGCTCAAGGCGCTACAGGAAGGAACAACAAATTACCATGAACTTAAAGCTACAAGAAAAGAAACACCACACCATCACCGCACCGTTTATGATGCTTTTATGATCATTATAATCATCCTCATCATTAGCAATATTATCACTATCAATTCAATCCAATCAGTACATTTGTAAAGCGCCTTTTTTTTGCAGATACGAAGCGCTGCACTCCACATACTTAGGCACCTCACAACCCACAGGCAGTCGTGATCAATAAACATCACACCACCATCCACATCATCTACAATATTACCACTGTCAATACAAAATACCATTGTCATCTGTATCAATTTTATCATCATAGTCACCATCATTATCAATATCATTCTCATCATCCTCTTCATTTCCATCAAAACTGTAATCAATATCACCATCACTGCCCCTACGAAGTCATTCATATCTAGCGCCAAGTAAACATCTAGACTCGGTGAACAATATACAATAATAATAATAATAATAACAATAATAATAATAATAATAATAATAATAATAATACACATTTTTAAAGCGCCTATTACAGCAAACAAAAACTGGCTTGTCACCGGCGCTGGAAGATGTTAGAAAGAAGTTTTGAAGAGGAAGGATTTAAGACTGGATTTGAATAATTCCGGATCAGAGATGGCACTGATCATTTTGGGTGAAAAAACCTACCTTGGAACTGTATGGTTAGACTTCTAACAGCCTCTGCAAAGATGGCTACTAAGATAACACCTGAGGGCCAGTCTACTTCAACCCACGCTGGCAGAAAGATTGTTTTTGTGGCGCTAAAAAATCAAAACAATTTTTAAATAAACCATCCGTTATTATAGTAAAATAAATAGAAATAATATTAAATAGAAATTTCTAGTTCAAATGACAGGGCATCTGTAGAAGTATTGATAAGGGGCTGATGGAGTGGGGACAAAGGCTGTGGGGAGGGTTTGATGATTAAATGAGGGGAAGGGCGTTAGTAATGAGGTGATTTTTTACTACTTCGAGCAATACATTTTGCTCAGCAAATATCGACTCTGAGGGAGCGCCTGGGGGAACAAGGATTTTTTGAGGGGCGTTCACCCCAAGCCCTTTGTAAATATGGCACTGATCATTCTGGGGGATAACAAACATCAGTAAGTATGCTTACTCTGAGGGAGATGGGACTTGAACAGTGTCAATCCACGGTGCAAACAATCCACATATCACTAACCACTGTTGTTGTATCCCTAAACAAAAAAACAAAAATATATAATTCATCATTCTCCATAACTTATACTGCATAAATCAGCAGTGATGTTGGTAGTCTATGAGTTACTTACCTGGATAAATTGACTAAGTGTCATTCTTCCTTTAAAAACACTCTACAACAAAAACAGAACCATCTCACCTTCCAAGCACATTACTGCCTCGACAGCAAAACAAAGAACTGTGGCAAATGGTTGGTTCATCAAGGTAAGTATTGACAAATAGACTTATTCAATTACACTTTGGTAGATATGTCAAAGGGTTGCCAGCAGCAAATATCACTCTCTTGTGAGGTTGCCAATCATTATCACTGATACAACACATGATTTTTGTCATCCATAATTATCCCCAGTGGAAATGTTTCTTTATACCAAGTTCCTAACATTTAATATACTACCCACTCTTCCAAAAGATGCAATGGGCTCTTTAAGGTGCACACCAGCCAGATGTACGTACTGGACCTCAAGTTTTTCTAGTCCTCATGGAGAAGGCCTGGTTCTACCAACTGAACCCTCAGCCACTCGACTCGCTTGTATACGAGATCTAGCCCCTAAAGCAAAAAATACCAGACTAATGATGACATCTGATTGGTTGGTTATCCAGCTTAAAATATTCTTCTTGATTACATTTGAAAATTGAAGTCTATCTTACCTTGTTCAGGATTTTGTTGCGTTTCCAGTAACTTAGTTGATTCATGCACAATGTATGTTGTGATAAGGAACCTGAACAAATTTGCAATAGGCTGGATGTAGGGTTTCCATTTGGAGTACAGGCCAAACTTTGCCAGGTCTGGGGTTGTGTTCCGCATCTTGCTGAAATACGTGGTCAACCACTGAATTGTCTCATGAACCTGCAATGGAATTAATATATCATTAATATATATCAAGGAGTGAGCTATATATTCTTCTTGTATCCTTCGTTAAGACACATCACTTTAATAACCTTGTTCTTCAAATTGGACATTAAGACGTTTGTCCCATGTCCAGAATAGCCTGTGTGCACAAAACCAAAACTCAGTACTGGACAAATAGAGTCCACGGTAGATACTGCACTGCGGCCACCACAGGCTTCCTGGAGCCCAGTGGCATATCTAGCAGTTTTGAAATGGGGGATGGGGGCTGATGTGGGGTGATGGTGAAGTAAGTGGAATTGATGATTAAGTGAGGGTGTGCTACCTCGCAAAATAAGGCAATATAAGATGATGTTTGACTACTTAAGCATGATTTTTGTTTGGGGTGTTGTCTGAGGGTGAAAGATTTTTTTGGGGCCCCTAGATATGCCACTGCTGGGCCCTAAATTGAATTTCATATTAATTTTCAACAAGAATAATAATATTGTACAGTGACTATATTTTTATTGAACAATAATAAAACAAAAACAAAGACCAAGTAGCTACTTGACAATTGGTCAAACTGACACCTAATTGTGCATCAACTGACCTGGGCTAACGTAAGTGAAGATGCTGTCTGGCCTACCACCTGTGTAAAGTCTATGTTGCTCAGCGACTCATCCAAATGGCTGACAGGACATCCAATGATGTGTAGGAAGTCAAACCAGATATCAGGACTCAAACATCCTCCTGCGCTACCTGTTAAAAAAAAAAAGATGTAATTAGTGGAGTATCAAGGGGCCTTGAAATGATGTTGAGGCATAAAGAAGCTGTGAGAAAAGGGAAAAGCCGCATTCAGTCAACCTTGTTGTCGGCAAAGGCCAAGTCACTGATGCGCACTGGGTATCTATAACCTAGCATAGATATCTAGACCTACTGTAGGCTCACGTATGTTTCGCGTTTAAACCAGCTAAGGAAAAAGTTTTTGATAACGTTACTAAATGACGCTCGCTGATTAGTCGGTTTATCTGTCAATCCAATCTCGTTGAGATGTTAATTATGCCTTAGTGTGTGTAAGCTCTTGCATAATGACAAGGAAACTAGTGTCTTTGGTGTCTGCATGTTTCTGTAGTAACATGGGTATAAGGGGGTATATCCTAAGTAACCTCTTCTGAGTGTCATCATAGGTATTGTCAGGGTAATCACTGACCAATGGGTAATGCTTGATAGTGAATTATTTCACATTTCTGAAATCATCCTTTTCTCCCCGTGATTTCAAGCATAAAAATGACAATCGTGAGCAATATCAACTGCAGAATCCATGTCGTTCCAGCAGAGCGCAAAAACCTAAGATGATGTTCTCATATTAGTATTAAAGTTTATGTTTGTTTTGCTGTGTATCTGTTTTATTCTACCACTGAGAAAAAAAATTAAATGAAATGGCTTGTGTATGCTCATGGGTACTAATATGACCTCTGGCTAATAAGTAATATATTAGTATCTGTGTTTAATTTATAAGCAATGTAAACTAGAGTTTATTCTGAATATGGAGTAAAATATTTTAGAAGCAGTAAAAACCTTTGAGAAGAAGTTGTAAGACACTATTGAAATTATCAGGGAAGTGATGCGATAACAAGATCTGCAGATGTGTTCTGTACATCTCAAACTGGGTCAATAGTTGAGTCTCGGGTTTCTGTTTACACAGACAGAGCGCTTCACCGACAATATCCACCATCTGGTAACACTTGTCACGGTCTGGTGCACACCCATTTAACCAGAACTTGACATCAAACTAAAAGATGGACAGAAAAAAAATTATCATATTTTCTCAAGGACAGGAACAATATATACATAAACATATATATACTACCATGGGGGAAACGATAACAATGGAAAGGGTTAGAAATAATACCTTAAGGCAAAAATACTGCCGCTAAGGGGAAATTTTAACGACGTTAAGGAGAAATACAGACAAAGGATTTTTCACCCTATGAGTTAG
>NW_022699919.1:1371865-1419613 GCF_011630105.1 Anneissia japonica
CTATAGTGCAAGCTGCCAGAGCTCTGATGCACTTTAACCCAAAATATACATGCACAGATTGAAATGATATTTTTTTTTTTTCTGAAGATCTGGTTCTGTGCCGTTCCTAATATAAAATCCTTGTTTGGCCCTCCAGCATGATATAGAATAAAAGTAGGCGAGTATTAACTGACCCGTGGTGGGGCCAGGTGCTTGGGCAACAAACGCACACAAACATTATTGGCTATAATAAAACCTATTATCAGATATTTTACCTTTATCTAATTTTTACAAAATATTTCTTTTAAAAAAATGTTTCTATGAAATGCAATAATTTTTTACATACTTTTGTCAGAAGCATCACAGCCAAATCTTGACTAGCATTCATCGTCACGCTGACAACCTCGCCGTACATGCCAACAAAGTCTTCTGCACAGGCACTAGGCCTGAAGTTTGGTGACAGTAGATTTGCAAGAACCAGGTTGCTGATGATGAGCTGCAGCAAGGGCTTAGCTTGATCTGGGTTATTCCTTATGAATTCCTGCAAAGGTAAGTTTCCAAATAAATTGATAAATACACAGTGTGCTAACACACAGATAACGATAATGTATGGAATAATAAAAAATAATCAAGAGATATTATGTAAAATACGCAATCTTTACTAGATTTTAAAGATGTAAAATTTAATCAGAGAACCTATAGAACAAGTGGTACTAACTTGATACAATAACAAAAAAAAATTAAACCAAAATGGCATAAAACTGAATTTTAGAGCAACTACATCATTTATACCACCAACCTATTTACGACGTACATTTTTTTAACACTTTGATCAAATTTTAAGTAAAATACAAAAACTCTAATAACACCTTCACATATGAAATAAATACTATTATCATCATGTTTAATTAGTTGTGAAACCATATACTAACCTGCCCTAATATTTCAATACAAGAGGAGAAGAACTGACGCGTAGGTGGGTAATGCCGAACATCTTCAGTTGTACGATTAGCGAAGTAATAGAATAAATCAATGCCTGTTTTCTTGCTCTTCTCATATTCTTCTCCTTGGGATGCACGGTTGAAGTTTATCAAATCACTAAAAATAATCAAGTTCAAAGAGGTATTTGTTTAAACAAAACAACTTGATTAATGAGAGGAGCAGGGGAAAGTGGCAGTGCCGAGGGATTAAACAAATCAACAATGATACCGACCATCATAGCATGTTGGGCGTGTACTCCTGATTAAGCACTATGACATACAATATACTTAAATAAATTTATAATAAATGCTTAGTGAATAACCATGTCTTGTGCAAAGTATATTTGAGAGTGCGCTTATCCAAGAGAGGCAGATTAAAAGAACGTTAAATGATTATATCTGTGCGATCATTTTAACAAACCAATATTTCACATACGTGATTGTATTCTCGATGTAGACAGCTGCTGTCACAATATCATCTGCCGGGGGTGTTTGCGATTCCTCTAACAAACTCATAAACTCATTTCTGTTTTCTTCCAACTTCCGGAATATTGAAGTGTTTACTTTTTTCTCTTTAAACTGAAAACGGGAAAGAATCGCAATTATATTAAAAAATACAAATGTTAATTAAAGAAGTAAAGTGGGAGCAGTCTCCTTGTGTAAAGAGTAAGTTCTGTAAAATTGGGGCTCCAGCCGATATGAGCCACAAGGCAAGAATTTAATTTTTTAATTTTTCTAGTCTCTGTTAACACTATAAAATTGTATGTGACAAATTTGTGTGGTGTGCCCATATATGGGCATGATGATGTCACAGTATATGTTACAGTATACCCAAATATGGGCATAGCACATTTCAGTGGCCGAGCTTTAAAATGTAAAAACCTTCTATTGCAACAAAAGTTTTTTTATATTAACACTGATCAATGAAACAAATTATAAAGTATAGATATATACAGATAACTATATATATAGAATTAACAAATGTTACATAGTTGTACTATGATATTGACGTAACTTAATACTGTCTATTGCAACAAAAGTGCTGATTTTTTTTTTATTAACACTGATCAATGAAACAAATTATAAAGTATAGATATATAGAGATAACTATATATATAGAATTAACAAATGTTACATAGTTGTACTATGATATTGACGTAACTTACTGTTAAGGTAACTACAGCGGGTCCGTCACAACGGTGTGTAGGGTTAAAAGTACTGGAACACGGAATACGTAATCTTCTCTGTAATCAAACAGAGCAAAATTAAAAAAATTAATAACGATAATACTATATTCGGTTCTTGTATAGTGCTATTTTATTATGATTATAGCAGTAAAAATTAATGATCGTATCTAGCAGGTTTTGGAACATAATTGAAATACAACTATTTTTTTTTTAAATTTTTATTTTATTTTAACTAAAATAACAGTGTTGTAGTTTTTTTAAACAAAATTTTCTATATGGATTGAATATTTGTAGACCTTGAAGATTATGAGTATGTAGTTAGGTACTTACCTCAATAGTTTGGTTAAACTGCAATTCTGGTGATAACTCTAAATATGTACAATCTAAACTAACATGGAGCGTTTCTCTTCTGGTAAAGCAGCTATTGAGGTTAAAGGTCGAAAGGGGGGAAAAATAGAAATCACATGTTATGAATGGTATGAATGACAATAAACAATAGGAAAACAAACTTATACTTTAGCTTAATTTTGCCAAAATTAATATTTCAATAAATACAATACTTCTTGATAAATATTATTCCCTATTTTACCTTGCATAATCTACTAGCAATACAAAATGTGGATGTAAGTTGGCAATAAGTTCATTTTCCGATAATAGCATTGCACGTTGCACTTCAGGTACTGGCGCTGTGGTCGCCGTTACTTCTGGCGGGCCCTGAGATTTGTCGTAACTTTCAAGGTGGCTCAAAATTCTACTCGTAGCTGGCAGTAAGAAATAAGTGTGAGAAGTACAGGTAAAAATCATGATGGAAATATATATGCTAAGTCAGTAGAGTATATTCAGTTCTCAATATTATATGTTTGTATCTACAGTAACTGGACACAAACCCAAATCACAATTTATGCAAATCAACAGTAATGGTGTAGTCTATTTCATAAATCCTAGAATCCAAATTCATGTATGTTTTTTTTGCACTGAATAAACCATTTGGAATGACTGAAAATTTTACAGCCTACATGTTAATCTTAAATGTTTGTCATAATGAACAAAAACAGATACAATAAAAATCTCCAGAAGATACATATTTTGATAATTTTAGAAAGTACCTGTTTCAATTTGGCCATTAATTGACCCACTGCCAATATCCGGCACGTCAGAACTTGATAATTTCATCCAAAATTTGACATGCTGTAAGATTTCAAAGTCAACTCGGCTGGAGTCAACAAATTCTAACCAAGGTTGCTAAAGAGAGAAATCAAAAACAATTAAACAACAATATCAAATAGGTAACGGTAAAAGTCGAAACCCGAAGTTCTGGACTCACAGGCCAGAGTGCCCATCTCTCTTTCCTTGGTGTTTGGGCCAGAATGTTCAAAGGTGTCAAGGTTCGCAACTAATCCCGAAAGGGCAGACTGCTTTACCTCCCCAGCATATGCCGGTACCCATTTATACTCCTGGATGGAGACAAATGTAGATAAAGTGTCTTGCCTAAGGACACAACCAACTTGCACAACGAAGGTCCGAACCCCGACCTTAAGTTGAGAGTCCGAGCTACAATTGTTGTGACAACCGCTTCTACTTGTATATCAAAAAGATTAATCAAATTAATGAGAACATTTAATTCCTAATTAAAGGCATTGATTAATAAACTTTTTAATACAAAAATCCTTAATTTGATTACCAGTTTAATTACAGAGTTTTTGCAAAAAATATACAGGAACAGTATTATTTATGAATCTTCTGATTTAGTCAAGGAAAAAATTTATTTGCATTTATTTGAGGTAGTCATTTATTCCAAATAAAGCTCTAGATATATTTAAGGGGGCATTTATTCAAAGCAGGGCATTTATTCAAATAAATATGGTATTTATATTTCTCCCGAACATTATACCTTTTAAGAAATCAAAATCTATGGAGAGCAATGAAAAGGTTGCAGTATTTTATTATTTAGGGTAGACCTAACATCATTCCCCTGTAATGGCGCCCTCAATAGGACATTAATAATATTGCATTTTACCTCATCATCATTGAATGCTAGCCTGAGCTTTTCAGCGTCATATTGCTGTGGAAGAGATGGAAGGTAGAGCTGTGGATCATGCAGGAGTGGTTCTTCAATCCATAAAGCAAATGTTTGATACAGCCTACAAAATAAAATTATGGCATACATGACAACAGACAATGTTTGATGAGAATTAACAAATTATGGGTAATACATGTCTCTTTGAAGTCAAATAATACTTTACTCAGTGCAGTAATTTTCATCTTATCTGATTAAACAAAACATTTCTGTTGGAAGTTTGATCAAACATGGTGTGTAAAGCCCTGTCATACATACAACCGTTTTTGTGAAAGAGATTTGATAGTATGAACAGAGCTTTACGTCTGACCGACAAAAATCTGATACTTTGTGTATGACTGGCACAATAACAATTTTAATATTTGAGCTCATCTGTGATCATCATATAACTACAAGTGCTCTAACATTAATTCATCATTATTGCTGCTGCTACCATCCTTGTAATTCAGAGGTCAGACGGTCATGGCAGACAAGAATAAGTCTCAGTACTTTACAATACGTAGTCGATAGAAAAATACGCATAGAACCTTACGTCACTAGCTTTTGATGAAATTGAGCTTCAGATTTATACTCATCGCTCAGTTCCGGGGATGTACTATCTTCATCTTCATCATTCCCATTTTGATTTGATGTACTACGTCGCTTACTCAAAAAGTGGTGATAGTCTGCTGTAGCCGTCAGTTGTTTCTTTAATCGCTTCAACAAAGAAACGTTCATGAGGCTAGCGAAGAACTTTTCCCCTACACTACCACGACTTGGAAGGCTAGATAGTAGAAAAAACATTGCTTTATTGTTTTAGTTGTAGTTATTATTTAACCCTTTAGCTCTTTCTACTTCTGCAAAAAAAGGTTACAATATATATTCACCACTGTCTGTTTGATAGCAAGATTACGCAGAAACTACTGAATGGATCCCTATAAAATTTAGTGAAATGGTACGTAATATTTGAAGATGATTAAATTTTGGAAAAAAATTGTCAAATGACATGGTCAAGATCACGGAAAAAATATGATTTTATTTACCCCAAACATATTAAGGAAATAATGGAAAATGCCTGCCATGTTACTTGTTTTTATAATATGCGAATCCATTCAGGATATTGTTAATATTCCCTTATTTCAGAAAATTTGCACTCATTCTAGTGTCATCAGTTTGGTGAACATCAGAAAATGAAATATCTCGGCCGATTAGTAAACCAGACAATTCACACATTTTTTCCCCCTAATTACTGACATCTTATGATCGCAGACTATAATTGGAGCGCAGTCCTGGGGTTTAGTCCAGGTTAATAGTACCAAAAAACCTGGATGGGTAATTTTTACTAGTTGTTGACAATGGTACAAATTTTACCACCTCAACTTAATGCTTACCCAGGCTCCGGCGCCAGCCTCAAAAGATACAAACCGAAGAATCTTTGCCACATTATGGGTAGTAATGGATGGTTGGTGTCGGTCTCCAGTACCTGGGAAGCCCATCTATATATGGGTAACCGCTGTATCATTGGTGTAAATCCTAGTTTTAACTTGTTAGCACCTTTCTGTGGATGTTAAAATATAATTCATAACTCTATGTGAGTTTGGGTGAAAATAAAAGTCCATGCTAATATATATTTATTAACATATTTGATTACTAATAAAATACATTCCCAACCACTACAAATTAACAACTTCTTCCAAAACCTCTCCTTGTTAATCTATTCACTAAGTTTATTAAATACTCCTTCCCTTACACTACTCATAAGGCACCCTGACCCCATTACACACCCAGGCTCCCACACTTAACTCCTACAGAGTCCATACCTTCAGTGCAACCTCTGGGGTGACCTTCTGGTCCTTATAGAGCTCTTGGTAAACAAATTTGTGCAGCTGAATATCCGCAAGGAATTTTTGCTCTGCTAACAAGATGGTGTAGGCTAGCCAGACGTACTGGCTGCTCTGAGCCTCAAGGAAGCTCGGCTGTGGTACACTGGTAGTTACATAGCTTAGCACTGACGACAGGAGGCCTTGACTCTTGGAATTACCTGCAGAGGTCTGTATATTAAAAATAAAATTTACTGGTGGAGAATGAACCTACACCTTCAGAAGGGTACACATTCTTTTTGTATGCCAGGTAATTTCGATTTATTGAAAAAAGTATATCGGAAGTAAAACATATAACAAAAATGTGTTTTAATGTTTCAAAGTTTAATATGTATATTTAGTAGAAGCAGATGTTCTGAGTTGAGCTACGTAAGGTGTTTTTGAGGCACGTTCTTTAAAGCTGTTTTTCAGAATTGATAGGAAACCAACACAGAATGTATCAGTTGTTTATCTTTACATTCAATTTTTTCTAAAGTATGTTTCAGACATCTTAATTTGACCATGCTCTCCGATTGTACTCAACTTGAGAACCTGATCCAAACACCAACATAAAACTAATATACTCATCTATTTAACAACACCCCAATTTTCAATTTGGGTACCAAATTAATTTGTCATGACAGCTCACATTTGAAAGCTTTTTTTTTTTTTCTATCTATAAATATATATGATTAAAGATAAACATACAAAATATTTTTAAATCAATATAATATTCATAAGCATTCATGAATTTTAATAAGACCACAAACCTTGTAGAGAGCAAAGAGAAAATCAGTTGCCACCTTGATGCCATCTTTAACCCTGAAGGCAACTTGCAGCAGAGCATTGAGAACATACTGAGTATCCAGATCCTGATACCAGTTGCTGTTGAAGGTTAGTACATTTAACCAAAAGGCTACAATCACATCAGGCTGTTGGTCTGAGGTGTTGAAATCTTGAAGCAGTTTCTGAATATTTGACAATAAATTTGCATCACAAAGTATTTTTACCTTATAATTTAATTGATTAAAATGTATAGAGTCATCTATAACATAATACCCTTATTTTGGAAAGGGGGGGGGGCGATGTCCCTGATGAAAAAAGTGGGCATGGTCAAGCGTTGCTCAAAACCTATCGAAAGTTTACTGGCTTATTTAATTGATTTCAAAGCCTACCAATATGTAGAAAATACATATGCAATTTTTTCCCCTCCCAGATGAATTGTGATTTTTTTCTTCAATTGGGGGGGGGGGGAAGGGGCCAGCTCTCCCTGATGGCTGTGGCCCTTTCAGGCACTAGATCTCAGTGTTAACAGTGTCTTAAAGAAAATGATAAATAATCAAGTTTTCGAAATGGTACTCTGAAAAGCTGCAGGCTCAGCTGGTTAATACTCAGTATAGATTTAAATCATACAGGGATCATAAAAGACATAATCAGACTTGTACATAAACACAATTTCCGACTTACCACAATCATGCTTGTAAAACATTTGGTAGTTTCTCCTGGGAATGAGGTCTGGAAGAACCTTTGAGTGATCCTAGAGTTGTTGGTGTCTGCTTGCAATATGCACCAGATGATGTTAAGGAACCTGAGATCCACAAAAAAACAGGAAGTAATACAAAAGGAGCTTCAAGAATTGAGCTTCTCTGCAAAAGTGCAACATTCTGGTTAGGCTGTTCCACATTAACACTATTTTTCTTTGAGTGTAATCAATCAATCAATCATTTCATTAATGTGCTGCCATTCCAAAGGCCTATTGTTATAAATGGGTCTTAACTGGTAGTCTTAACTCCTCGAATAAAGCTGGCTTTATCACTTAGTCGGTCTAACTAAAGTCAATTTAGTTTTTACTATTGCTATAAAACGGTCTTCGTTTAGAACGCGATGAGTATTGAAATGTTAACAAGCACTCCCTGGTACATAAAATTGAGGGTGCTGTTAGACATACGTCACATTTACTCGATTCATGTATACAAATTGCACATGTATCAAAATGAACGTAAATAAATGAAGGCTGGATTTCACAGACACTGAGAAGTTTGCGGAATATTTGCCGTTCGATTCTTGGTCTTTGACAATCTAGGTCTAGCACCTGTAACGCCATGATGAAAATGATTTAAGACCGTTTCAGGCCTCCTCCGTGTATGTTCTAAAATTTAAGATGGCTAACTGGTTAGACCACGCTATAGCAACGGTCCATAATCATAGACCAGTAGTGACATCACGATTATAGCTGGTGTAGCATAAAGACCGCTTATAGCAATCCGCCCCAGCAGTCTGTGAGTAAATGCAGTATTGCACAGACAATATGCTTGTTGTGCCCTCTGCCAATCAATATTCTGTTCCTTTGTGAGCCTTGACATTTCTTGATGGTGAATGTGTTAGTGCTTTTGTTTTTGAGGTACTGATTACTAATAATTCATATTGATAAACATAAAAGTAAGAATGAAATTGAAGCATAATAATTCTTACTTTTCATTGGTGACTAAGTATTTTTGCTTATTTTCCTTAAGGAATGTCTTCACAACCATTCCCAACAGAGGGATACACATCTTCTGATTGTTGGCATCTATTAACACCTGTAGGTACTTCAAACCATGAGTGATGAAATCTTCAACTCTGTAAGAGAACAAGTAGCCACAGTAAGTAGAAAGGATAGATATGGCATATCTAGTCTTGAAATGAAGGGGGGTGGTGATGAGGAGGATGTGAGGATGGAGTAGGGGTCAATGATTAAGTGAGGGGGGATCTACACATCACAAAATATGGTGATTTTTAAATACCTGAGCATGGTTTTTTTGCTTCGGACATTTTCAATGGCTGGAAGCTGGGGAGGGAGCTTTTTTGAGGGAGTGTACACTCCCCAGGTACACCACTGGATTGATGAGAAATATGGTAATGTATTGCTTATTTCATAAACATGTATATTTCATAAACAATATCAAATTCAATCACTATAAATACAAACAATCACGCTCAATCAAAATTATAATTTCAGGCCAGGAAAAACCTCCCGCACCAAGATCTGTTATAGGCTTGAAGAAACAAGGAAGCTGTCCAATTACATATAAATTTGCCACAATTACTTTGTTTTGGTTTTTACTCCTTCAGGACAGTGCCACTAACAAGCAAATTAAGTTTAGGATGGTCCCAGAAATAGCAATAGTATGGGACATCAAGTTTGACCACAAGATGCACTGGGCACATTATTATTATTAATATTATTATTATTACTATTACTGTACTATTACTATTACAGTATTACTATTATTATATAATAGTGATATTATAGTGTTTCACTGAAAATCCAAATAATTAGGGCTTATAGAACTCAGTCTAATTCATGCATTCCATATAAAGGTAAGCTAGGTCAATTCCATCATTTTCTTTTTTGCTCGAAAGTTTCAAAGAAAAATTTGGAGTAAGTATTCAAGTAAGTATTTAAGAAATAGACAATTACAAAGACAAAGTCACTACACCTCGAAAGAATCAGTATTGACCAATCAGCCAGAATATAATAATCTTACCATAATAAAAATCATCATTATCATTATCTTTGTCAGTTACATTCTTCAATATTATACCATCATCTTAATCTTTTCCATAGCTATTATCAATGCCAACATAATATCATCACTGTCTATCATCTAACTTACACATGTCCTATCTTAGTCATCGATACAGCAACATAGCAGGCAACTGGTGTATTGTTCTTCACTCCCTTTTGGACCAAGTACAAAACAGGGTCTAAATGGATATCCAGATGCTCTTCAAAGCCTTCGGGACCAGATCTGCTGCCTGATGGAAGTAAAGCTTGACATGGCTGGTCGTTGATGTGCAGGTGTAGCTTCATTAGTACTTCCCATGCCCAGACGTCAAAGGACTGCTCGGTTGTTAACATTGAGCGAATATTGGTGGCTATCTGTGACACCTTGAGAAAAAAAAACGTAAAATGGTAATGAATAAACATAAAAAAGGTCAAAGGGCAGAACTGTCCATTACACAGATTTAATATGCTTTGCTAAAGCATAGTAATCACTAATTAAAAAACAATGACAATTTACGATCCAAGATTTGATTTGCTGCACAGCCGTCATGGGCTAATATCGGTTAATCTATTTATTTGCATAATTAATTTATTTCATTTATTAAATAAAAAAAAACAGGACATTACAGTAAAAATTACAATGGTTAACTGACTGTACACCATACAGTGTGTATTACTATTGTTACTATGTTATGACTTTCCAAAAAAAAAAAGTAAAAATTGCAATACAAAAAAATGAAAAAAACAATTAAACACTGATGTTAAGAAACAAACATTCATAAGGTACCTTGCACAAGAACATGAGGTATTGCATAAATTTAAACTTTGACCTCACGTTTTAGTGCCAAAGTTATCCTTATCTCACTCAACCACCCCCCCGCCCAAATCTTGGACAGCTTAGCCACCCCCCCCCCCCCCACAAATTATATCTAGTACTTCCCATGCCCAGACGTCAAAGGACTGCTCGGTTGTTAACATTGAGCGAATATTGGTGGCTATCTGTGATACCTTGAGAAAAAAAACGTAAAATGGTAATGAATAAACATAAAAAAAGGTCAAAGGGCAGACCTGTCCATTACAAAGATTTAATATGCTTTTGCTAAAGCATAGTAATCACTAATTAAAAAACAATGACAATTTACGATTCAAGATTTGATTTGCTGCACAGCCGTCATGGGCTAATATCAGTTAATCTATTTATTTATTTCATTTATTAAATTAAAAAAAAACAGGACATTACAGTAAAAATTACAATGGTTAACTGACTGTACACCATACAGTGTGTATTACTATTGTTACTATGCTATGACTTTCCAAACAAAAAAGTAAAAATTGCAATACAAAAAAATGAAAAAAACAATTAAACACTGATTTTAAGAAACAAACATTCATAAGGTACCTTGCACAAGAACATGAGGTATTGCATAAATTTAAACTTTGACCTCACGTTTTAGTGCCAAAGTTATCCTTATCTCACTCAACCACCCCCCCGCCCAAATCTTGGACAGCTTAGCCACCCCTGCCCCCATCAGAAATTATATCCTCCAAAACCTCTAGTACCTTTGTTAATTTGAGGTTGTAATTGATTGATTTTTACTAATTAGCATAATAAATTGGGGATATGCCTCTTACACCCCTCTATAATATATTTTAATATTAAATACCTTTAATATACCACCAGAGATTAGACCTGCTTCCATTGCTTTGCTGCCTATGTGTTTGCAGTGGGCATCGACGATGAGGATAGCAACGTACCGATGCAACTTGATATCCAAAACAAGGGCATTTCTCTACAAATATGGACAACACACAAATTAGAATATTAGTACAAATATAAACATTATGATATAATAATGAAATTGTTAAAAGATGGCTTTACCATTATCCTGGCAATACCATAGTAACTGTACATAACGGCATGCAATTCTAAGTCACAAACATAATTTATAGAAAATGAATCTTTTGGAGTTTCGATTAAAAACATCCGACTAATCAAAATGTGTTATTCAGTAGGCGGCGCAAGGAACATGCATATGTCACACAAACTCGTAAGTTTAGGACTGTATGATAGGCTTTGTTTTTTGTGACCTTGGCAACAATGTTTAAGGAACGAGACTTAGCGGAACGATATAATGCTTTTACAAAAAGCTAAGGAAACAAACGCTACATAAGTTTGTTTTTTTTGTTTTGTTTATTATTTATTGCCCTCATCATTATAACATCAAAACAAAAAGTACATAAATACACAAAAATGAGAGCAAGAGGATAACCCTATAAGCTTTATGAGCTTGTTTCCATAGGGGTCCTCGGTTCATTACATAGTGATGCAGTTTATGTGACACAATATAATACCAGCAATCCAATGAGCAAATCTGTACCTTACAGCAGCTAGTAGGGGTTACAATAATTTAATACAAGGTTCCTGAAATAAACCGAAGTAGTATGGCAGGCATGTAAACTATACATGGCATGAGCTAAAAATGTCCTGCAACTTAAAAAAAAACTTTACCTGGTCATTGAAACCCCAGTTTAATCGATTCAAAATTAAGCGTGCTAATTGGTTCTCTACGCTGCTTGGTACAAAGTCAACCAACCAATGACGGATTAGTTCCATGTCATCTGATGATGGTTGCCATAGATGCAAAGGTAGCTCTCTAAATAGGTACATGGACATCTAAAGAAAAGTGAAGGCATAAGAATATCATGGTTGCACTCAATCAATTATACCAGTTTGTCAGTACAGTAATATATAAAAAAACCCACATTATTTTATGCTTATAACATGCTTTAGAAAATTTGAAAATATTTTAAATATCAAAATGCAAATAACTATTGTATGTAAATCACCAACAAATTTTAATACCGTAGTTATAATATTACAAAGTAAATCAGAAAATGAGTGGCATTGTAGCTTGGTGGCTAAAAAGCTTGCCTTCCAAATCCTAGGGTTCTGGGTTCAAATCCAGTATGACACCAGTAATTCTTTCCATCATTATATAGCACTTTACATCAAAGTCTCAAAGCTCTTGACACTTGGAATGGCTTGTACAGTAACTTGCTTCTGCCCATGGGATCCTTCATGTCTGAGCTACCCAGTAAACCAATAACAGCTACATGCGGGGACTGTATTATAAACCAGTAAAGGTAAAGGTAGGAAAAGGGTAGGAGAATAACCCATAACTTGCAGCGTCATTGTGCTGAATTGCATATGGGCGTGGTCTTGACTACATGTCAGTACCGGCAGTGCACTGCGGCGGCTGCGGGTCCCACCCAGGAACTGGACGAAATAGAAAAATTTATCTATTTCATATATTTATTTAAAGTACATATGAGCCAATTGTGTACACCTATGGTTAATTTAGTCTTTTCCCCGACTAGAACAATTAGGCGAGCGTGCTGCTCAAACCAGCGACAATATTATGGTTGTACGTTGCAGCACACCTGCCTTACACGCTTGACCATTTGACTGAGTGAGTAGTGATTTGTGTTGAAACTATGAAAGAAACTGAAATAGTGATTCCTTCTCAATTGCTAACCATGTCTGAATATATAAATAAAAAATCCAAAACCAAATTATGTGTAGCCAAATGTTCAGATCTAGACTTGTTTTAGATTAAGGTGTGTGGTTTTGTTCTCTATTTTTGGTGTCTGGGTATATTTATATCTCTTTTTATTTATTATTCATCTAATTTTTTTTATTTTTTTAAATGTTTTTATTTTATTTTATTTTTTTAATTCATTTTTTAAAATATATTTATTTATTATTATTATTTTTTTTTTAATATTTTTTTTTTTTTCTGGACCCCTTTGGAAACAAACCTTCGGGTTTAAGGGGTTATCCAATGCTCCCCCCTGACCTGTTTTCTTTTTTTGATGCGCATAATTGTGTATTTCTTTTCTTTTGTTCATGTTCTGTGGATTATCTGATCACTTTTTAACTTTTTGATGTTTTCCTCTGTTACTTTTGAATGGTTTTGCTTTGTAAATTTTTTCTATGTAATGTTTTTGTGAGCATGAAATAAAACAATAAGTTCAACAACAATCAGAAAGGCTATTTTTATATTAAAGGGTGTCAGGCCCATATTCAAAAAATTTAGACCAACATTTTGAGAATTTAGACTGTTTTTGAAAACAGAACTACATTTAAAATATAGACCAACAATTTGAGAAATTAAGACTTATGCTTTTAGAAATTAGACCTACGTTTGAGAAATTAGACCTACATTTTGAAAAAATTAGACCTACGTTTCAAGTAATTAGACCTACTCTTTGAAAATAGACCTACGTTTTGAAATTTGACATGTTTTGAGAAAATAGACACATTATGTTTTTTCAAAAATACACCTTGATTATATAATTACACTGAGATTTTGAGAGGCTTTTGCAGGCAAAGGGGCCTCATATAAAAACAGCAAATATCATGCATCAAAATAATAATGAAGTTATAATTTAAGTAAATTTTATAAGAAATTTGACCATTTGTATTAAACCATTAATTTTGTAGTGAAAATTAAATGAACAAATACATGCACATTTTTGATCGATAATGTATTGTTAAACCAGAAAATCTCTTTGAAACCAAAGAAAAACAAAAAAATGTATAAATAAATGTATTCACTTGTTACGAAGTTGGTTTTCAACCCAATCTTCCCACTGTGCATGATGCCAAAAAAATTAATGTGTTAAATTCTTTAAAAAAAAAAACTCTATAGTTTAGTGATCATAGGGTTCCAGTAAGAAACTACCTTGTAAAAGAAAAAAATGCCCTGCTTTTTAAAGTGACCTTCTGAAGATGACTGCAATCAAACAGAAACCTAGAATCAACACTTTATCACATGGATGAGAAGAATACTACAGTATGTATAACAATAAATCAATTTGTGATGCATGAGAATAATTCAACTCTCTGAAGTGGATGAAATTTTATCATCTATCTGATGTGATGGTAACAAATGGTCCACTCTGCTAAAAAAATGGGATCTGCATAAAGAGACAAAAAAAAAAAATGTAAAAGTACACCACTACTACTAATAAAAACCCACTAGAACTACAAAATTAGCCACTTCATAGTTTGGACTGGACATGCCCATATTAAGGGTCAATCGACATTAAACATTAGGGAGACTTTGCAACATTAAGAAAATGATAACAAATACGTCATATTTATTATCGTCATTTGTGCCAAATCACTCTTGAAAATATCTATACGAGCTGAATATATCATAGGCTATGTTCTCACACGGCTGCTAACGGTTAGCAGGATCCGAATCCTGCTAACTGTTAGCTGCTGTGCGTCCATACGAGAAAATCCCAATCCGGATACCAAAAATATGATGATCGAATCACTGGCCAATAAGAAATTGGAAATTGTAAACAGGTACGTGTGTTTGGTTGATGATAAAAACGCGCTCAACTTGCTAACCGATAGCGCTTGCTAACCGTTAGCGGTATCCGGATACAGCTATCGGGCGTTCTCAGGCAGGTGCTAACGTTTACCGCTAACGGTTAACTCCCAATCCGGATACTAGGGCTCTCGTGAGAACCAGGCTATTGATTCATTACAAAGGCATGGTTGGCCAACATTGTTATAGATATGTTACTACTGTAGAGAATCGATTAATTAAAAAGTTTATTTTTTTCGTAAGCTTGCAAAACGATGTCCCAATTTAACACACACATACTGTTTTATGTAGATTGACCTTCGACACATACATGCGCAGCTCAAAGTATACAAAGTGGCTTATTTATTATGAAACATTACAACATACATAAAACAGTTGAACAAATAGAAATGATAGCAGTAAATCTAATTGATAAGAAAAAAAAACTACACTAAATATTCAAATTTTACATCATACCTTTGTCAGGTTAACATTAAAAACCTTTGGGGAGAAAATTTTAAAAATTTTGATCACAAATGGTAAAAGCTTGCGGGAACAATAAAGAAAAATGTGCTACCTTGACAGAAAAATCCAACATTGGATATTTTCTTCAGGAATTTAAATAATTTTTTACAATTTTATATATCATTAATTAAAGTTTAATGTACCCACAGATTATGTCCTTTTTCAAAATAGCACATTTTTCTTTAGGTATAAAAAAGATGGAAATGTTGGAAGCATGCACTGATAGTTACCGTCCCAATTGCCAGGAAAACGTCTTTTACCTGACACAACAACGTGGACATTATGAATGGATGAGTGCTTGCCAGGCCTGATAGTAATTCTCGCCCAATCTTGCAACAGAAATTCTTGGTATGGTCTCTAGCATAGGAAAGCTGAAATACACAAAACAGAAGTGAAGTTGGTAGTCTATGAGATGATCTGATGGTTCTAATTTTTGGAACAGTGGCAATTAGTTGGTTTATCCATGTAATATTCATGAAATAGACAAAGAGAATAAACAAAATGTATCTCGTAAATGATCAATTGGCTAATACCCAGATGAACTACTTACAAAATATATATCTTTAATTGAAGAGTATTAAATGATACCGGACATAGTAATGTTACAAATATTCAAATGTTATTATTAAAATAAAGAGAATACCATAAACATTAAGTCAATGTAGCAGAGTTAAGCTAATCTTATGTGGCCTTTGCGACTCAACTCAACTCAACTAATGTGTTGACTTCCACCTACGATCGTGGGTTCTTTAAAATGCACATGATCCAGAGGTGTATCTCAGGGCTCTGGTTTTCACATTCTTTAGAGAAGACCTGGTCCTACAAACCAAAAACATAAATGAGGGAGTTTTGGGTTTGAGCCTGCAGGGGTGCAAGTTGCAGCATCACAGCATTACTTGAGTGACCACATGACATGCATCACGCACTGGCAGTTTCATTCTAGCATTTTTTTAATAATATCTGTAGAACTGTAACACAACAGTTACTAAATTTCATAATTTAAAGAAGGGATTGACAGAAGGACAATATAAACAATAGTTGAGGATCAAAGTAGAAGTTTGAGGCGAGTCGAATGGTCGAGCGGTTCAGCCAGAGGCATTGCAACCTACAGCCATAATAGCCATAATATCGGCGCTGGTTTGAGCGGCAGGCTCGTCTATGGTTCTAGTGGTGGAACAAGTCTTCTCTGATAAGGACTATCAACCGTAGGCCCAGTGTACACATTCTGACTCATGTCCACTTTAAAGTACCCAGTAGGCCTACATCTTTCCAGATATACCGGTACGGACCGATGTACTGGTCCATGCAGCACCTGTAACCCTGCGGTTATGGATCATAAGGTCCTTTACGGAATGTACCTACGTAAACATATACAGTACAATGAAATGGGTGAAAAGGAAGAGTAGAACTGACAGATAAAATGAAAATGAAAGACAGAATGAACTGAGGCCATTAATCGATCAATATTACTAAAAAAATATTTTTGAGTGAATTTGAGAATGAAGGAAAACTGTAATCATTAGATAAGGAATAATATAAATCAATATATAATTTAGTAAACCTCAAATATCTCAACAGCGATAAAATTGATGAAAGTCACATCAGAGGCTGGACGACTGCGTGCCATACTGGTGAATGCTGTCAGGAGATAGATGAGCTCTTGCATCGACATATTGCCAAGCTTGTCATCAAAAGCACCACGATTAGCGGGATCTGTGAAAAAAAAATCAATCCAAAGAATATGTCAACAGAGTTTTACAACCAAGAGTTACAAATATACGATGGAAACTACAACTGTAAAATACTAAAACCCACTGTGAGTTAAAGGAAGTTTGCTTTGGTAGTATGGAAGGGGTTACTCACCAGACAGTCTCCACTTGTAGGCATCGATTCCTGCTCCTTGAGGTACCTCTTGTTCAAGACCACTACCGTCACTATGTAATAACCATAACAACTTCCACATCATCAGCAAGGAGATACTGTTGTGTGGCATCTCTGACATGAACTGCCAAGTGCCAAGTCTATGATAGAATTATCCAAAGTTTAACATAGAGCATAAACATAGCTGAATATGCTTTTCTAAAGTAGGAAAATATCCAAATACAGTACTAGAAAGAATGGAAATATATGACATTTATAGACAGTAGGTCTTTACACAGAAAGTCTCAAAATTCAGAAGTTTCTTGGACAAAGAAACACAGCAAATGGACAGCATGGAATTTATAATGTTGAAATGCAAATGGTGTGCCAAATGGCTCTAAAATGTCATCACACACTAATTTAAACCAAATTAGTAATCTGTAGCAGTGACTTTTGAAATTAATAAAATGAGACAATACAATAATCCAAGTTATCAATGACTAATATAGAACATCAAGATTTTTTGGACTTTTGCATTTTTTTGATAACACACTGAAACATAGATCACTGAATTTAAGTAATGTTCAGCCCATGTATAATTGAAGGGGAGACTGTCTCAGAACATCGGGTGTTAAAATCAAATAAGTTGAAAAACCCAACAGTAAGACATAGCACGCTATTCACAGCCTTATAAGTTATTATCAGCACTTGGGTTTCCAGTTGCAGATTCTGGACCCAGGTCTTCTAAAAAAAACTCTAAAACTGGGCATACACTTTGTCGTACATCCATTGTACGACTCTGACTACTGATTGTCGGTGGCTGTTTGTACGGACTGTCATTAAAAACGGTCCGCTGCATTCGCGTTATGGCGTTGTGTTCTCCATAAAATTGCATCGGCTGGTAACCGTCTGGCACCGTGAGTGTCCAGCTTAACCCATAAGCCTAACATACATAACTGTGTCTTGTGTACTTTAAAACAGCAGTTCTTAAACCTTTTGACCAATGACCCCAAAAAGCATCGATGCAATTTGCAGCGACCCACTTCCTCTAACTCATGTTTGACAACATGATACTGTTGTAAGTTATAAAGCACACAGCGCTCTTTAGATGCAAGCCTAATCTCATGACAGATAATTAATTATGCAAGGGAAGACAATGTTACCTTTTAGCAGACAAGATACAAGATGTTGCCCGGAAATAGAACTGATCAATTTCCAATTGCAGCCGTTTCAGCGAGAATTGTGCATCATAAGGTACAAGACTAGGAATCGCATCTTCATCATCACCGCATGATATGCGCCAGTCACGGTAATTCAACCAATGGTCGGATACGTATTGCACGGTATGCCTACGAGGCAGTGTAAATTGGAAATACGGTATTAAATAAAAATGAAATTAATCACATATTTGGCTGGGAGAAAACCTAAATTTAAATGAGGTTAACATGTCTGAATACTTCTCAAGACAGTTGAAAGTTTTAAAAATTCACATGTTTTTATATTTGCTCATTAGCAAGGAGTAAACCACAATTTTTACCCCAGTATTTAAATAATAAAAAAATCTGTATCTTTTACCATGTTTTCCATTAAACACATCTTCAGTGTCTTAGAAGTCAGTTTACAACATGTCAACACTTTTTATTCCTCTGGAGCTTGACTTTAATTTGACCTTTTGTAATCCCGCTATTTCGTAATCCCAATCGCAAAAAAATTGATGATGAAGATTGTTTAACTATAAAATTGCGAATGAAGTTTTGTTGTAAATGTAAATGTTTCAATACCTGATCATTCTACCGATTCTTTTCACAAATTGTCGATATCGTGCTTTGTTGAACGTTGTCAAACCTTTCTTCAAAATGTTGATAACACATGTTGCAAATGCTATCAACTTCACTACATGATGGCTACCAACACGCTCTATGGCATACTCATCTTCGTCTAAAAATACGGGGGCAGGTGAGAACAAAGAAGAAACTAACATGTTAGATAAAACACAAGCTCATTATTTTGTAATTTTAAAATATGCATTTACAAAAAAAAAAAAAATGTTTAAAATTTATGATTATAACTTCATGTTTAGTCCACATGGAGGAATGCGACTCAGTGGTAGAGTGCCAGGTTACTAATTCTTGAATCATGTGTTCAAATCTATTGTTGACATCTATCATTCAACCATATACTTAATACTGGTCAAAGACCTTGTTGATGATGAAGATGATGATGATCATGATGATGATAATGATAGAGATAATGATGACAATAATAATGATGATGATGATGTTGCTGATGATGAAGATGACATCCTCATCATCGAAAGATGATCTTGATAATGATGATGATATGGCGATAATGGTAAAGAAATATGATGATGATGTTTGTGATGATGAAGAACATCAAAAACAACCAGTGTTGCTACTTTTATAAAAAATCATCAATATCATATCTGACCTTATGTCCAGGTGCTTTAACTGTCTTACCTGTACTGTCCATGGCCAGAACATGTCTGAAGCATTTGTCAAATGGAAACTGAGCTAGTAAACCAACAAGGTCATTCTCATGTAGCATCAGCCATTGGTTATCAGCATCCTCATCCTAAATTAATCAATCAAGCAATAAATCAAACATTTACAGTGGTGGATCTAGGAATTCAAACTAGATGGGGACCAGGGAGGGACAGATAGCAGGTAGACTCAACAAGAGAGGGGGGGAGAATTAAGGAAAGAAAATGTGGGAATTAAGGAAAAAAAATGTATCTAGATGGCACTCTCAGATTTAAATTTGATTATAATTTTATTTTTCTCTCCACATTTTTTATATAATTTCTTAAAATTTAGGTGCCCCTTTGAATCCGCCACTGATTTAATCTATTAATCCTTCAAAGTAAAGCAATTAATGAACATTATATAATTTTATACATTGAGAACAAAACTGGAATTTTTTTTTTTCTCTCACAACTTATTAGTAGTTAATGAATTGACGTAAAGCTGAAGCCACAAACTTCAAGGCAGCAATTGAATTCACAATGTGAGACAACCTCAAATAATGATTTAAGCGATATCAATGCAGGAGCAAGTATTCAAGTGCTGATTTTTAAATGTTCAATGAATTATGCCAATCATCAATCAATCACTGTCAATCAAACATTTATCCATTTGTAGTGCATGGAAGACCCAAGTATCAGGGGAAGCAATCAACACAATATTGAAAAGCACTGATGGATTGGTCAATCAATAGTTATTAATTGCAAAAAAAAAAAAAATAAAAAAAAAAATCACCTCTTCACCATCTTCATCAACAATGGTCCAGGCAAAAGGATTTGTGTCTGAGGCTTTGCTCGTGTCTGGAGTCATAGCAACCCGCAGTCGAGATAGATATTCTTCTCGATACCTGGAAGTAGAAAGACCCACAGTGCTTAGGACACATTGCCAAGCCTTTAAAGCACAGGTGGGCAAAGTGCAGTCCGCAGACCACAATCTGCCAATGAAAATAAATTAACATATATACCCTGAAATATGTCTGCACTTTTGACTAAAACCCATGGTTGTTACAGCCCAATGTCAATTTTCTGTAAAAAGTATGTTAAAACCGTGCATGGAACTTCACTTTGGCCCGCCGACCCTTCTTGGAGCCCACTTTTGTTGTAATTTATTTGATTTAATTATAATTCATTTTATTTTAAATTTTATGATATTTTATTATGTTATTTAATTTATTCAGAGTAGTAAAATCCCATTCCACAACCTTTTTAGCTAACGACCCAAATGATGTCAAGCACTCTGATGCGACCCATCGAACCCAAAGTCAATAAAACGTCAGTTGTTTTATACACGCAAGAGATAGCGGGAAGAACACCCACTTGATTCTTTTGTGAATTGATTAAAATACATTATCACCCACAAAATCACTATGTAAAACCCATAAAAATGAAAATTTAACTTTGAATTACTCATTTAACAAAATCACGTAAGTTATCAAATTTTTCAATAAGTTAAAGACTTTTAAAAATTAATGATTAACGAACATTTTATTATAAATTCCTGGTGCTGCCTGACATTTATGAGTTATGCGGAGACATAGACACATTAAATTTTAAAATGTTTTCTCATTATAATTTGCAGCTGAAAGCCTAACACAATGAAATGAACAAAACTAATACTTTAAGGTTGTCATACCTGAAGTACTATTTTTGATAGTATATTTTTAATGCACTTGTCAATTGTAGCCCCGGCCACCCGGACCAGGGCCATAGCGGGGTACTAGCGCAGGACTGAGCCGGGGATGTACACATAGTTGTGTCCCCGTAGTGCCAGGAAGTACCTAAAATTTACCCGTATGTGTAACAGGCTTCGGAAGGGCCGGGAATTTTACATGTAGAGTAGCTGCGGTTTTGGGTCGTTAGGTCTAATGTTGTCAAACCGGGTCTGGTCCTACCTAGCCTACACTAGGCATAGGCATTCAGTCATCAACTACTGTGTGTTTTGGTTATTAAAAAATCGCCTACCGGTACTTTAGGCCTACCACCATGGTTGCATTTTTTATAGATCGTGGTATCAATTAAATAATATAAATTGAACCTCCAAACAACACAACACTGAGGACCGAGGTGGCGGCGCATGAGTGTGTTGTGTAAAAATTTGCGAACCATGAATTTGATCTAGTTTGCGCCAAAAATATGTCAGTACATGAGCCAAGGCAAGGAAATGTGTTTCTACTACTTGTATTCATTTTCTTATTTAGGCCTAACAATTGACAAGTGCATAACATGAAACTGTGATAATGCACACACAACAAAAGTAAACTGACGCACTTGTCACACTTAAAATGCACTTTCGTTTACTGTAATTTAATTTCATTTGTCTTTGTTAGTGTTAAGTAATGTTTTCACGATCTGAAGAGATTATGCGACCCATCAAATTTTTTTTCGCGACATTGGGACCCATAGGTTTCGGAAAGGTTTAGTAAAACATTCATAAATACAAAGTTCAACAGAATTAGAATTAGAATTGGGCTACAAAATTTTTTACAGTAAAATATAATTTCAAGTGAAACATACCTGACAGGGGACATCAGGTAGTCAAGCATATCCACAAAATGATCAAGTAGGGGGCTACCCCATGTTGACCCCAAAGGGCCACTAATGTAGCCCTGTGGTGGTGGATAAACCTGCAAGAAGCTTGTGGCCCATTGATCAAGTCCAGCTGGGCATCGTAGCAGATGATTTAGGATAAACAGGTGGTCGGGAATGCTGGCAAGCCTTAATAATATTGCAATCTATGAAACAATATATAAAGTAATAATAAAATAAAGACAATATTTTCATGTTATGTTATTACAGAGTTTATTAAGCCTTCAGACTCATTATATACATTGCTTTGCATATTTGTTTAGCCATTCCGACACTCATTGCTATTAATCTAGTGCCACAACAACTGGCACTAGATTAATAGTAATAAGAATGTTGGAATGGCTAAAAAACAATGCAAAACAATAAAATAAGAGGGGGTAAATAATAATACCAAAGTGGATGGTAGAAAAACATAGGAAAGCTGAAGAGAACAAAAAACAAAAATCATAAAAAAAACAATAACAAACCATTGAAGTTTCACTCAGATCCATTGATCAGTTTTTGAGATATTTATTGGAAAATTATCATTTTAAATGACTGTGATCCCCCACCCCAAATTCACATCACCACCAAAATTTAATAATGGCTTTCTTGTAACTTGGTTAACACTTTTAGAAAGTTTCATATATATATATATATCTGTAGATTTGTTTTTAAGATCTAATGTGGGGTCTTTTTCTTTAGGAATCACCACATCCACCCCACTCAGGATCATCACCAAAATAAAAAAAAAAGAACCGTTCATTCAATGTCAGATATCATCTGTGAAAATCTGACGCATGTAGACCTAAAACTGTAGGCATGAGGCTGTTACACGCAGACAAACACACACCCACAAACACACAAAGAAAATCCGATGAAAATATAAAATCCTCAAGGATGTAATAAAACTAATTATAACATATTCACTTACTAGCCTCTTCAGCCACTCTCTGGTTACATCAATAAAGACTTGATCCTGAGTTGGACGTCGCTGAAATGCGAATAAGACAGATATACACTGACGGAGTCGCTCAATTTGTTGCTGATCTTCTCTGCTGCTTTCTCCAACCAGGTGAGCTGTCAGGGACAATTACAAATAAATAGATAGATAGATAATAATAGTAAATGATGAAAACAATAATGAAGTATTTATTTGAATTTCTTATAGCATATAACACCAAGTTTCTATACTCTTTTCTCCATGAAGTTCAGTGTCACATACTGTACCTAAAGGGGAGAAAATATATAAAAAACAAAACCAGTAAAACAATAAAAATTGATGATGATAGTGATGATAATAGGAATGATGATCAAAACTTTCTCACCTGTGATGGGAGAATATTTATTAATGCTTTCCAAGGTTGGATTCTTTGTAATCAAAAAATACAAGTAAGATTCAATTTGTAACCGTGATAATTGGGCAGTATAGAGGCACAGGGAGAGCGTGTCGTGTGCAAATGAACGTATCAGCTTCAGTGTTCTCTCAACCTCGTGTAGTTTCATGTAGTTGAATTCCACGGTGGAGTATGTGACCGTCTGCGACACTTTAAAGCCATCAGCACACCGACCCTAAAAATACATAATTTCAAAAGCAATCATTAAACACAATGTACCTTTCCGCTAATTAAGCCTTGCTGCATTGTTGCTGAGGTGCCACAAAAGGACAGTTTGTGCGACAACATATGTGTTTGTTAAACATGCACATATTCCTGGCCGCACTGTTTCATTTGGTTAGGTGTTATGGTTTGATTGACATTCTGGAAAGGTCTACAGTTTTCGATGGAAAACACTGGCACAACGGTTGTGGTTTCAAACTCTCGACCCTAAGGTCGGGGATTCAAGTGCTTGCTGGCAAAGACATTTTATCAAATATCTTATACATTAATAACAAGATGGCGTTCTCTGCGATTTCTGCATGCAAATTCTGTAATAATGCAGTGTATGGCACCCTCTTGCAATTACAATTACTTTTGAACTACATGTAAATTCTTGAACAACCATAGTAACAACTAGAACGCCCTCCCTCAATTACAATTACTTTTTGCTGCTTTCTGTGTGAATGGACGCTTCTAATTTGTTATACTGTATGTAAACCGCGGAGAGAGTGCTATCTTGTTTTTATAAGATCTTTGCATTTTGTCCACATTGTCTTCTATCCATCCAGGAGTTAAGTGGGTACTTCAAGCTCAAAATATGCTGATTGATTTCCTGAAGCAAACTATGGAATTTTCCCTTCATTAGGCATTGTTCCAATGACTGATATATTGTGGAGAAGTGCTCTGAGACTTGCAATGTAGAGCACTATATCAATACTGACATATTTTAAAAATGTTTATTCATAGGCCATGAAAACAATTTCACAGCCTGTTAACAGTGCAAACCAAGGTATCTGAGCTTGGCTGGCTGAAAATGGTTTAGTGTGTGGTTGAAACTCTGACCAGGAAGTTCAGAAGCAGAATGGACAATGCTGCTCCACTATTATTATTATCATAATAATCAATAAACGTAACATTATCAAACATTTCTATTTATCATTTATAGCACATCAATAATGTTATTGATCTTTTCTGAAGGCGGTTTGCATCAGGAGATTAGTTCCCAAATACTTGCAAAAAATACCTTGTAAGTGAGCATTCAGTATACACGTCATTTAGTAAAAAAACATAATTCCTATTATTATTGACCATTACCATTATTTTTTATATTACATAGTAAAATTTAAACCTACATTTGCAGTGATGTGGTTTTCTTGTGAGATCCACAGTTCGGAAGTATAGTTTTTGTAGTCTTTTCTGACACTGGAAATATCGGCAATGACGGCCAGTAGGTTCGATCTTGATTTGAAGAAATTTAGCAACAATTCGTACAATTCATGATTGGTTACATTAGTTTGCTATGAAGAAAAGAGAGAGATATTTAGTATATTGAGCTGATAAATTAGAGCAGTTCATTCATAATAGGCATAAATCCACACTGTGCCTGTAAATACCAAATAATACACGCAGGGCATGGTAAAGGCGGGTGATTCAATTGTGTTTTTTAATGCTCAAAGGAAACTTTTATAGAAAATTTTATAATTTCTGTAACCAATGCAATTTAATCACTTCTTCCTTAAAACAATATGTACCACTATTCCACTGTATCTTTTGGTCCATTTATTTCTTTGCCTAATCCTGCTAACACACAGGCTAATAGGCAAACAGCGATGAATACATAACCTACGAGGCAGTTGGCACATTGGTTGGTGCTTGGACTTCCAACCTTGGGGTCAGGGGTTTATCGCTGTGCAAGTCGATTATATCCTCAGGCAAAGGCACTTTATCTACGTTTGTCTCTCTCTACCCAGGAGTATAAATGGGTACCTGGTAGGATGTTGTAGCATTGATTGTACATGTACTAGTTTTGTGAGCTGAGTGCACGTCTAGGTATACACCTCAGGGAGCAGAGAAGGTTGCACTTTGTGCTTGTTTGCCATTGGATGTATCCAGTGACCAGGGGTATAATGAACGCTGAGTGCATTTGATCATTGATTTTTGAATTATTAAAATATTATTCTTGGAGGAGGTAATCTACTATACTAAAAAAAGTAGTATTTTTTTTTTTTCTTGATTCTAACTGGTTTGAGAATCGTCCTACCCATGTAAGATTGAGGGTGGTGGTAATAGAGGACTTGGAGTTCCATACTGTAGGAGGCTTGGAAAAAATAAATTGATTTCAAACACTGAACTGATTCAGGATTGGGGTAACCCCTTAAATTTGTGAAATTAAAAAGAGGAAGAAACTTTCCCACCATCTAGAGTGTCCATAGTAACATGGTCAGGCTGTGGTAGGTGTATAAATAAGTGGTATGGACCCATCATCTTAAAAAATCCTCTCCTTCCAGGCCCGGATTTAAAAAAGAATTATTTCCTATAACAAAAATGCCCCAACATCTTTAATTTATGACTGGTATTTATTTCCAAATTTAAAGAAGTGAGTAATCGCATATTTCACTACATTACTAAAAAATTATGGCCTGAAACTCAAAATTGTCCTGGATCGACCGCTACCTAAGTTCTATCATTATTATTTTCTAGCATGAAGATGGAACAACCTGTAAAATAGCACCTATTCAACCTTATTATTAATAATCACTATTATCATTTACTAAGAATTCTATTTATTTTCAATCTGATTATATTACATTTGAACTAAGAACTGTTTTGTATCATAGAGAATTGGCAAAAGGCTAAACAAATTGGCTTCCTATACAGTATTCCTTAAACTGACATTACTATTAAAAATAAACAATAAATCTGAGGGATAAAAATGACAAAAAATGCTTGACAATATAATTCTTAACATTTTGTAATCTTTTTTTAGAACATTCATCATCATCTTTTGTTATCAGTAATTCTGGAGAAAAAAAAATCAACAAGAATACTTTTCAGCCTTCTTGTAATTACATAACAGATGCATATTATTATTAATAATATGCATCTGTTATGAAAAATAAACAATAAATCTGAGGGATAAAAATGACAAAAAATGCTTGACAATATTATTCTTATCATTTTGTAATCTTTTTTTAGAACATTCATCATCATCTTTTGTTATCAGTAATTCTGGAGAAAAAAAAATCAACAAGAATACTTTTCAGCCTTCTTGTAATTACATAGATGCATATTATTATTAATAATATGCATCTGTTATGAAAAATAAACAATAAATCTGAGGGATAAAAATGACAAAAAATGCTTGACAATATTATTCCTGTCTCTTATACACATCTAGATGTGTATAAGAGACAGATGTACCACTATTCCACAATACTTTTCAGCCTTCTTGTAATTACATAGATGCATATTATTATTAATAATATGCATCTGTTATGAAAAATAAACAATAAATCTGAGGGATAAAAATGACAAAAAATGCTTGACAATATCATTCTTATCATTTTGTAATCTTTTTTTAGAACATTCATCATCATCTTTTGTTATCAGTAATTCTGGAGAAAAAAAAATCAACAAGAATACTTTTCAGCCTTCTTGTAATTACATAGATGCATATTATTATTAATAATATGCATCTGTTATGAAAAATAAACAATAAATCTGAGGGATAAAAATGACAAAAAATGCTTGACAATATCATTCTTATCATTTTGTAATCTCTTTTTAGAACATCCATCATCATCTTTTGTTATCAGTAATTCTGGAGAAAAAAAAAACATCGGTAAACTCTAAATAATAAGAGTGGATTTAAAGGATGGAAAAGTGGGCTAAAAAGGGTGGGTGGAGGGCCATGAATTTAGCTTTAGAATGGGTGGAAAACATCAAGGCTGGATGGTCCCACCCACCTCTGCCTACCACAACTACATCCCTGAAAACCATGAGCTCCTACCTGTATGTACACATACATGATAATAAACAAAATCTAAATACTACCATAATCTAACACAATCATAATCTACAATAAATAATTTTAATTGTTATGATATGTATGTGAATATAGAAGTTGATATCATGTAGATCCTTGCATTATATTAGCATGTATTGCTTATTAAAAATCAATGCAATTCGTAAAATTATGTGATTGTGAATATTTCAAAAGAAAATTTGTTTAAAGCTTCCAACTTGGTCGATGATTAGGTCCATAAATCTTTGCAAATACAATAATAATATGCCCATAATTGCCACACAAAAGCCATTACTGAACAGGACACAGCACATGCTGGTATTAGTAAATATCACAGGCATCACATGACTCCCAAATTAATATAATATTCATCAAAACTAACTGCAAAATAGACGAATATTAAATACTATTATGACAAAATGAAATCATTAACAAAATTAAGTTCTCATGTTAGCTTAACACCATTTTTTTTTTCTTTTCTACAACTTTACAGTAGGCCAACACAAGTATTAATATTACCTTTATTACTATGGTACCTCCCAATGTCAGGGGAAACGTGTAACTGTACTATTACTTTTCTTTTTTGTATCAAACATAGATCAGCAATTACATATTAAGTTTTTAAATATTAAATATAAAAATAAGTCAATGAAACAATGAAAATAGTAGCCCCACAATCATTACATTGGTTGATTATGTGGTTTACTCATAATATGGGCATGATGGCATCACATCACATCCATGGGCAAATGACAGATATTTGATCCGCTAATAATAATAATAATAATAATAATAATAATAATAATAATACATAAAGTGCAAACTTATCAGAATTTTAATTGTATAATTTTAACTAAAATATATATTAAAAGCTCTTGGTATTCATGGATGTCTCTCTGTCAGCAACATTACAAACAAAAAATAATAAATAGATCATTATACAATTTAGTGGAGTGGTACATTTATTTGATTACTACAAAAAAGAAAGGATTAAAAAAAGAGGTAAAAAGATTGAAGGACGAGATTAATGTTACAGAAATTCGAAAATTACTTTGGAACTATTCCTCGAGCTGTGTAAAATGAACTTATGGAACCTTCCATCTTGCCCTTTAATCCGGGCACTAACTGCAACATACAAGGGCCGTAGGCGTGCGATGCCGTCTGCTGATTGACCTCTTAACAGTCTTAACGGTCATCATTAAAACCAATTCATTGCCCGCATCGTGGCATTGCATTCGCCATAGAATCCATAATATAGGTCTGAGCCTTAATATCCGCTCTGTAAGTCAACCATTAACTATTAATTATTATTGCGTTCCCCATAGAACAGTGCCCAAGATCCTGCATGTACCTTTCTAAATGATGCCATTAACGAAACTACTGTATGTAAAAATAATACATTATGACAATATCAATAATGAATACAAATATGAAACTGCAAGAATAACAGTGCAGTGTAGGTACAGTATATTGGAAAATAAAAATATTTCAACACAATAATGTGTATGGTGTGAAAATTCTCTGGGCGTAACTAAAAACAAAGTGTCATGTTTAAGGACTAAGTAACATAACCAGCACTGCCGCAGTTCCTCTTGTATAAGCCCACCTTTGAAAACAAAATTGGGATGATTTTTGAGGGGCTACACAAAGGGAATCACCTTTTCAATCAAAAGGTAATTTTTCAGCACTGCATGCCTTATTCAAAGCCAGTACTTGAGGGTAATTCCATGTTAAGTTCTAATGTATCACAGGGCCAAAATTTTATTTTATTTATACCATTGGAAAGCTAAATTTTAAATTTAAATAGAAGGGTAATTTTTATCCATCGGGGCCAAAAGTGAAGTTTTCATCGGGAACCCATATCAAGGGTAACCCTCACAATAAATAATTCATTGAGGTCGTGGAAGCAATCTCGACTTCGACTTTGTTCGGAAATCTGTGGCACGTTCAAGGTGGAGGGGGAGGCTAAATTGTTCAATTATTTTTTTTAATGGAGATATAAGGAAAATTATATTCAAATTTTAAGTCTGAGAGTGTAATTTCCAGCCATCTAGAGGTGCCATAGTAACAAATTTTCTTGCCTCAGCCCCAACCATGGTGGGGCTGAGGTGGTATAGATTCTCCATCTGCTGAAGTACCCAGTGGCGTATTTAAGACATGAAATTTGTCACAGACATGACATAATATGTGATGAAACACATATTTCTACTACCAGCACTACCAAACGAGTATTTCTTTGTAATTTCTTATAATAAAATAATGGTTCAGTTATGTTAACAATGTCTTCAATTTTTATCAAGATAATCTTACTTTAACATATAATTGAAACATCATATAATTTTTTAGAACATTGAAATCATTAACATTGGCCATTTTTCCAAATGCCGTCTGACTATTCTGACATGCTTTAACCTGTTTAGATCAGGTTAAATCTTTAATATAGGCATATAACTATAGATGGTACTGTACATCTATGATTTGGAATTCATTCATTCATTCATTCATACTACTCATGTGGGTATAATTGATCAAAAAACAGCAAAAACAATCATAAATGAAAAATAAAGTGCCAATAACTTTTACGTAACTGGTAACTCTCTTTATTTTGATACAGATTCTGAATGTATACCCATAGAAGCCATGGAATACCAATTTCCAGGATAGCATTCCTCATTCTAAAGTTATTTCCAAAAATCTGTACATACCCTAATTTATATTTGTATAAGACTATAGACATGCCAACTTTTTTGGTGTCCTATATCTTGAGAATGAATAAAGATATTGGTATAATTTTTCCGCAACAGATTGTTCTGGGATTCTTGTTATTGTATTTAATAATTTTATGGGGCACTTTTAGCCATATAGCAGTGTCAACGTCCCGTCCGTTACATCCATGTAACATCTGTTACAGTTAAATTGTAATTATTTAACAATAGTAAAACATTATTTAAAACGTTTGCATTCCTTATAATAGAGTTGATCTGTTTTGTTATAAATAAGTTAATTTTTCATTTTGGCTCAACAGTTTGTCTGAAATTTTTAATTGAAATCAGAATTTTAGAAACTGTCAAAAAGAGGCGACCCCGTCCGTGACGTGACATAATAGTATATACTCTCTTAACGCTGTCTCTTATTAGTATGTGTCGACTTTGGTTATTTTCAAAGCATGTGCTTAAAAATAAATGGATCAATTAAATCATTTTCAAAAGGCTAACTTTCGTTGTATGCCAAGTACATACCTGCTGACTAATCACATACTCGATGGCTTTTGGCACGGGGGAGAACCTATTTTGCATCAATGTTTCCGACATACACCCTTGATGCCTTATCACGTGCGTGCACATGAGGTACACAACTAGACACATGCCAAGTGTTAGTATTCTCAAATTTCAAAATAATGATGGAAAATTAAAGTACTGTAATTATGCTGTCTCTTATACACATCTAGATGTGTATAAGAGACAGCTACAGAATTTACAGTACACAGTAGTTAATGTGTTATAGGTTGTAAAAACTGTAATGAATAAAAAAAAAATCTTTTGAATAAAAAAATCTTTTGCTTGACATTAGGAATTAATCATTTGTGAAACAAAATGATAGGCTATGTCAAGTGTTATATTGAACAGTGGCAGATTCTAGGGGGAACCCAGTCAGCGCGGGGCCCCATCCTCCTATTTTTTTCAAAATTATTAAAAATAAAATGGCAAAAACAGATAAAAATTGTATTCAACTTTAGCTATAAAGATTTTTATGTTTAGATGGAAGTGCAATTTCCGGCCATCTAGAGTTGCCATAACCATAACTTTTCTTACCTCAGCCCCAACCATGGTGGGGCTGAGCTAGCTCCTATCAGTGAAAGTATCCTCATTGGGCCCTTCTATTTCGAATTCCTAGATCCGCCACTGGAAATTACAACAAAAATGAAATCATATTACAGTAGCTTGATGCCTATAAAATAAATTCACCAAACTTTGTAAAATATCCGTAGCTTCCAGAAGGCTTCGCCCCCTGGACCCCCACAGGGGGTCATTGGCGGCCCCCAGCCTAGATGCTCGCTTCGCTCGCATACTGGACCTTATGGAATGGTTCCCCCCCCCCTTCCAAAAACGTTCCTCCACTGTTGATTGAGTAAGAGAGTTAAAGTTATCAGACTTCACAGAAGACAATTACTATCCACACATAATCAAATGTAATTAAAAGAAAAAAAATCAGTCCAAATATTGTATCATATTTTGTGTAACAAACGTGACATTTGTCACAGACATGACATAACATGTTGTCACAGACGTGACATTATGAAACACATTATTTCTACTACCAGCACTACCAAATGAGTAATTTCTTTGTAAATTCTTATAATAAAATAATGGTTCAGTTATGTTGTAAACAATGTCTTCAATTTTTATCAAGATAATCTTACATTAACATATAATTGAAACATCATATAATTTTTTAGAACATTGAAATCATTAACATTGGCCATTTTTCCAAATGCCGTCTGACTATTCTGACATGCTTAAATAAAAATCTGTTTAGATCAGGTTAAATCTTTAATATAGGCATATAACCATAAATGGTACTGTACATCTATGATTTGGAATTCATTGGACTACTCATGTGGGTATAATTGATCAAAAAACAGCAAAAACAATCATTTTTGTTATATGATGAGCATAAATAAAGTGCCAATAACTTTTACATAACTGGAAACTCTCTTTATTTTGATACTGATTCTGAATGTATGCCAATAGAAGCCATGGAATACCAATTTCCAGGATGGCATTCCTCATTCAAAAGTTATTTCCAAAAATTTGTACATACCCTAATTTATATTTGTATAAGACTATAGACACGCCAACTTTTTTAGTGTCCTATAACTTGGGAATGAATAAAGATATTGGTATAATTTTTCCGCAACAGATTGTTCTGGGATTCTTGTTATTGTATTTAATAATTTTATGGGGCACTTTTAGCCATATAGCAGTGTCAACGTTCTGTCCTTTACATCCATGTAACATCTGTTACAGTTAAATTGTAATTATTTAACAATAGTAAAACATTATTTAAAACGTTTGCATTCCTTATAATAGAGTTGATCTGTTTTGTTATAAATAAGTTAATTTTTCATTTTGGCTCAACAGTTTGTCTGAAATTTTTAATTGAAATCAGAATTTTAGAAACTGTCAAAAAGAGGCGACCCCGTCCGTGACATGACATAAGAGTATATACTCTCTTAATGATGCCACATTCTTAAGCAATTTTTTTGACGAAGTAAATATAACTTGTGATAAGTCAATTTATGTTACAAATAGCTAAAGTGGCCTCTTACTTTTTGAAATATTTACTTTAAAATTGTGAAAATGTCATGTTCGTTAAAATGGAATTGCCCTTGAGTTTTTTTGTTTTTTTTTAGATTATTCGTAAGTCTCAATCAATTCATACCATGGGCATTTGCCCCAAGAAAATGCTGGTAAGTAGGTAAAACTGGGCGTAAAGTTGGGGGTGGTCTTCTACCCGAAGTAGGTTTATACCTGAGGAACCAAGGTATTATTAAACAGCTCCATTTGATTATGGGTAGTTTTATTACATACTGTTCATTGGTGTGTTTGTACTGCACATGCGTTGTCATCATTTTTTAATAAGTATACAGGCGAGTAATATTTCATTCTTTGTTGTTTAGACGGCAGAAGCCTATAAAAACAGAAATAAATTTGCAAACCAAATGTCACTTGTATTAGAGAGGGTAAAAAAGGCAATAAAACATTGTGGATTGCTGTTTTCCAAATGAATTTACATCAAAATATTCTAGATGAAGTCTTACTATTATTTTTTCCACCCAAATGATTTTTCTTTCATACAACTTTTGTTTTGTAATGTGTTTGTTCTTGCTTGTCTTTTCTTTCAAAATGTTATAAATGCAATTGTGAATATATCAATTATAATCAATTTGACTAATTATTGAATAACATTCTATAAAATTGAATTGAATTGTGTGCATTGTATATTGTACCAATTATATTATTATGATAGTGTACAGATGAGATATTTACAACCAGGTATAGGAACTATTTTCAGAATCATTAAAAAAAAAAATTTGACATACTATACACAGTACAAGTTAGAAAAAACATCTGCTTTCTGCATTAAAAATTATCAAAATAAATTTTGAGAAAAACATTGTCCTTATCGGGATTCAAACCCCCAAAAACCCCTCTGATTACAATTCAGTTGCGTTTACAACAACTAAGCTATAGTATACTGTAGGCTAACCTAGTATATTCCATTGGATTTTCTAAAGTTCTCATTGTGTTGTGCAATAATATGCAATAAAAAATAAATCACATGATATATACTTGTTATTGAAAAAACCTCCATAAGGAAAATGATGCATTTAAATGTGTGCATGTAAAATGCACATTTCTTCCTGATGGAGGTTACAAGCAATGGCGTATCCAGTGGTGCAGGCAGGGGAACATTCCCCCAAAGAAGATTGCACACCCCCCCCCCATCCCCATGAGTCTATCCCTCTTCACTAATTTTTTTCAATGCAAAAAAGGCACTGCCCTGTCAAAATCATCGAGCCTACCCAACTTCACTTTTGCGTACCCACCTCATCACCAGGGCCCTATTCCACTGGTTACAAATGTTTCACTATAATTACCAAAAAGTAAAGAATGGCAAGAGGTGCAACTGTCTTGATTTTGCATGCACGCAATGAAAGAAAAAAAGTAGGCCTACTACCACGAATTAGGGGGCACCCAATAAGAATTCAAATAGAGTTTAAAATTTGAAGAGGCATTCTTTACATGCAGTGCGTGTTCGATACGAAATATCTTCCTTTTTGAAGGATGCCCTCTAGTTCATGGGAGTACTTTTCAAAATAGGATTTTGATGCAAAGAAACCCTGAGAGTCAGACCGCTTGCCATTCTATACTCTTTTTTTATTACCTTCACAAAGCTCTCAACATATAACTCATGGTGCTGTAGCATGGGATTGAAGTAATAGTTTGTAAGTTCATCATCAGTGAATGGCAGCATTGCTTGGCTCTGTTGCCTCATAAGATTCGGATGCAAACGCTGGTGCGTCCTGATACCTTCATCCTTCAAGGTTGTAATAACCCCATTAACTGTCCGCTCAGAATTAGTTGAAACTACTTCTGAAGCAGTTGCTTCATTTGTTCTGATATCTAATGGATTTCCAACATCTGCCAAAGGATCTCTCATGTCTGCCACAGGATCTCTCACATCTGCCACAGGATCTCTCACATCTGCCACAGGATCTCTCACATCTGCTATAGGATCACTGACATCTGCCAGTGGAACTCTTATATCTGCCACAGAATATGTGACATCCTCCACACATTCATGTGTGGTGTCTAGTTCGATCTGATTTGAAGTACAATTCTCAAGTCCTACCTGAGACTGTTCTGAAGCAATTTCACTTTCGACACTAACAGGTGGAGCAGAGGGTGTTAAATTGTCTGAAACAACAGCAGATTCTATAGACACAGGGGGAGCACTTGCAATATTTTCAGTTACATTACCTTGACTATCTTTTTCCACATCTGCAGAAGTGTCTGTAGAAGGGATTTCATTTGAATGTTCAACAGTATTAGGTTCATTATTCTCTGTTGCATTATCTACTATAATGTTTTCATCTCTTACAATCTTTTCATCAACATCCTTCTCCTGATTAGGTTCATGTGTTCTTTCAGTGTTTGAGTAATGTATGCCCATAGCACCTTCTTGACCATCAATTGGTAGTTGGCTCGTCCCTTCTTGCGAGTCATTATCTGCATCTACTTTTGGAATGTCATCAGCTTTTAAAAAAGTCCCTTCATCATTGTTCTCTTCAACAAGGGTTGGTGGAGGTAAATGTTTATCTTTTTCTTTTTTCTACAAAATAGGAGGAAAATGAGTACATGGTTATCACAATAGATTTTCTTTGACAATCCATATTAGCATACTGTAAATGAAAAAGACAGTGTGTTACAATAAGTGATCTAGGAATCAGTGAAATCAGTATAAATAAACTAGAAAATTTCATCTAAAGTTGCACTTTATATTCAATATACAACCCCATATTCTACTTATTTCATTGGATGAAAACAAGCCACATGGGATTAAAATATTATTGACTATTCCATGGTGTTTGAGTGATTAGTCAATGTTGAATAATATATTTTTTAGATCCCAAATACATGTGATCCCGCGAACAGACACTGACAATTTTCGGCTAAACATCGCTTCCTGTAAACTGACGCAAGTCGTTGATACTGGCCCATTTGTGCTCTTAGTTGACATGGGGCAGATTTGACTTGGAGCTGAGCTGACTTGGCCGAGTTGACTCAAATTCACTTGTATTCAAAATTGTCAAAAGTGGAGCTTATTTGGAGAGAGCCATTTATTGGATCATTTAACAATAAATAACACAATTTTGGCCTAGGGTCTCGAAAGGGCCTTGCCTAATTAGGGCCTATAGGCTATATAATCACATGGCTGGAACATCAGGACACCATAGGCCCTACCCTAGGCCTGGCCTGAACTAGGCCTAAAAATCCTTAATTTTAATCCTAGACTAGGCTAGGCCTACATCAAGTTCCTAAATTTATGGCAAATGCTGAGTGAAAGATTGCACAAAATCTTCTCAATGACTTGGAAAAAACATTGAGGTAAAAAAATTAAGAATTAAAAGTTAGGTGCGAAAGTACATTAGCGCCTTAAAAATGGGTCCAGGCCTAGGCCTATGGGGAACAAGCCCAGGGCTAGGCTGGCATAGGCTAGGCCTAAGCACTCCCAACTACGAACACACCGCAACGCCTCCAGACTGTTGATTGTGTAATTGATTAAGGGAAATTCCCACTGATTACAAAGTTGCAACACGAGTGGCAGTCTAAAACTTAGATCTACAGAGGCCTAGCTTCTAGGCTAGGGCCTACAGTAACAAGAAATGAAGACAGCTCATAAATATACTGATCACTTGCGTAAAGCAAATGAGAATTTTTTAGTTTGTTTACCTTCTTTTTAGACTTCCGTTGCGATTCTCTGACTGCCTCTGCCATTGCTAGTGTTACAGAGATGTTCACTACGGCACGGCACCATGTATGTTACATATTTTTCACCACCGTTTGTGCAGTCGTTGATGAACTATGGAACGCCGCTGGTCAATTGCATCCTGCTGCAGACCGGCAGCGAGGCGAGGTCAGCCACGCTTTGCAAAAAGCAGCCAGACATTGCAAAATCGTTAATGCAAAAGAATAGCCTGGGCGATACCATTTTCGCGAAGGTAAATTGACTTTCGACATAAACCTTGTACAAAAAAAAAAATATGATCGAACACTTTTATGGTTGCTGCCCTCTACAGTATTTCAACGTCAGGTTAAGTTATTGTAGGTGGTGGACAACCCTGGGTAAACTAACCCAGTAGTCATGGTTGGGGCGAGTGAATATACTGATCACTTGCGTAAAGCAAATGAGAATTTTTTAGTTTGTTTACCTTCTTTTTAGACTTCCGTTGCGATTCTCTGACTGCCTCTGCCATTGCTAGTGTTACAGAGATATTCACTACGGCACGGCACCATGTATGTTACATATTTTTCACCACCGTTTGTGCAGTCGTTGATGAACTATGGAACGCCGCTGGTGCCTTCAATGCGCATTTATTATTACACTGTACCATAACATTTATATACAGGTGTCTGGAATAAAGCTTGGTTAATTGAAAATCATTTATGGACAACGGTGTCATTTTAAATTCTGATTCAGGGGTAGATTCTTATTTTTCCACTGCCATGTTTTATTTTCTAACAGTGAAAATACAAAATGGCATACAAATACTAGGCCTAAATGTTACAATATTTTTTTTTCGTAACAGCATACTGAACACAACCCATACCATTATTGAATTCAAATAAATCACTCCCTCAGTAGGCAGTTGTAAATATTACCGGTACTACGACATAATAACCTCGGCCAAGGAGGTTATGTATTACCCCTGTCTGTCTATTTGTCTGTCTGTCTGTTAGCAACGCAAAAACTAAGGAATGGATCATCATATAATTTAGTGGAATGCTACCTAATAATCTAAGAAAAAGATGATTAAAATTAACTTTTAAGAAGTAACAGTCAAAGTTCAAGGTCACTAAAATAAATTTTCTTTGCATTTATCCTTGAGCATAAAGTAATGGAATCACCCACACACTGTCTGTGCCTGCGGATTGCCTGGGTATCCAGACAGAGGGCGGAAGTATGCAATAGAGTGACTCTAATTAGACAATAGTGTACCATGATTTATCTCCACAATCACAGGGATTGCCAAAGAATGAAGACTAAACATAATGCTAGGCACAGAAAACTTCATTTTTGTGTAAACATAATACAGTACCAGTGGATATAAGTAAATAAAACATTGACATATAAACAACTCTCAGGATGCTCTCGTTTAATTTCTCGTTTAAAGAGAATTATAAATTTCAGTCATTACGACCAGCAACTACTCATTTGTTTACAAAATTACCATTGATAAGCACTATGTTTTAATTTCGGAGTTCACAACTACTACATAATGGAAAGAAACACGACCGGACTTTTTGCACTACCTGATTCCAATTATATCTCCAGTAATTATCATACGTAGGCCTAAATATTCTTAATTATGAAATATGGAATTTCACAATATTATAACGAAAACGTACGACTCTTTAGAGTCTAGTGCTCGAATATATGAATAATTATGTTATATGAGCGTGCCAACAATAGTCACTTTGACGAAATGTTTAATTATACAAATGTACAAATGCTCCTCAGCTAACAATATTGCGTTCTAAGAACGTTATAACAACGTTACAGTTTGGTGATAAAAACATTATTTTGTAGAACCATAAGTACGTATAACCTAATTTCACACAACGTCACAAAGTTGAACGTTTTTACAACGTTGTGTGAACGTTGTTTTGTGACATAGGCCTACTTAACTTCAACGTTCGCGAACATTATAAGAACGTTTTGTGTTTGCTGGGATCTTGTTATATTAGATGGTATTTTTGTTTATAAAGTAAGATACCGGATAATAGCGACATGGTTAATATTAATTTATTTAACCCCAAAATCTAATTTATCACGAATAAAGTCCATGAATTGCAATAAATAAAATAATATAATTCCACATTAGCAACTGTTTGATCATGCCTTATATCTGTAAGTCTAACTAAAATTTGATGAATTATATAATCATTAATGTCGTTTTATCAGTTAAAAAAATTATCCTGTCAGGGTCCCACCCTGGGTTACGGGAAGCTAGTTATTTAATCAATAAAAGAAAAAATAAAAAAATAAATCATTAAATAAATAAACAAAAACAAACAAACAAACTAACTAACAAACAAACAAACAAATAAACACATGAATAAATAAATAAATAAAAACATAAAATAATATGAAAATACAACAGAATGCATTTGTGAAGCATAATGGAATATTGTTGATCTCAAGTTATTTATAACATGCTTGCAGTGGTGGCATACTAGTCTGTAATGTTTAATTATTGATTTACACACTTAGCGTTCCTATCCAAATAGGCTGGAAGGAAGAAATACTGAAAATAAGTAGCGGGATAAAACTTCAATTGGCAAATTCTTCAGTACTATTGGATGTCCAAATTTCTCTGAAACATGACAGTTCTTCAACTAGTCTGACTATGATGCTGGCATTTCAGTACAAATCAGATAAGTGTTCTATGTCCTGCTCATTCGGATCCGATTTGAATATAGTTTAAACCTAGGACAATATCGTATACCTTATCTTTAATTTAGAAATTCAATTATCATTTTGTTATTCATATACTTTTTATTAGGCTATTTAAGTTTATGCATTTCATGATTCTTTTAACCTTTGGTGGGTCAACATTAATTAATTGTGGTGTCATGTTATGTTCAGTTCTACCTTGCATCCATTTGTTTTTGTCTTTTATTTTATCAAATGTAAATGTATAATTTATTGTGGTGTCCGTTAAAATATGTTATATCTGTCTTGCACCCATTTTGTTTTGTCTTTTTATTTTGTAAAATGTAAATGTATTGCACTATAGGGTGACCAAATTTCGAGCTTTGCTCTTCTGGTTTACCCAACATTTTAATTGCAGGCCCCTACTGTTATGTTCATTAATCGTTGGTAAATAAACTTGAAGCAAAATGGGAAACAGGTTGAACACCTTGCGTAAATGAACTTATAGTGTTATACAAATAATTTTAAAGCTCAAAGGTGTTACAATACATGTTTAAAAAATCATAACCTCTAATTATAACGATATTTTATGGTAAGTAGGCCTATAGGCCTATATATAGAAATTAGTATGTACAAATGATAATATGAAAGTTGCTAAAGCAATAATACAAAAAATTCAAAGCATAAATGTAGATCTAAAAATGTAATTTTAACCTTTCCATAATTATTTTCAACATTCACAAACTGTTTATTTTTCACAACAACAAGCGTGTCTGTTGGAATCGCAGTGCAATTCAGTGAGAAAATATGAAGATTGTACCTTAACACATTTGCTGACACCGACTGCCAGCTTTATCGATAATACGGATGGTCTATGTGGCTTCATGGATGATCCAGACAATGATTTTGTGGGATCAGACGGCGCCCTCTATCATCATGATAATGTAACGGATTTCGTTACAATATGTAAGGATAATGTTATATTGTTATCAACAACATTGTTATTTGCCTCAACTGTTGAATAGTATGTTTATAACATTTTTAATAGACCAGTGTCGCCTTCTATCATCATGATAGTGTAATGGATTTCGTTGAAAGATGTAAGAAGAATGATATAGGCCTACTGTTGTCAACAACATTGTCATTTGCTTTAAATGTTGAATAGGTTTATAGCAATTTCAATAAGACAATTTTCAATTGTTTAAATATCTAACCCATATTTCGTAGGGAAAATTGAGAATTCAAATGCAAATGGTGGTTTATATTATTCTTGGTCGCGGAATTATTCCAATTTTCATGTGGACGATGAGCTGGATGATTCATATACCATCAAATACGAACTACAGATGAGATTTGACAAGATATTGTGTCTGAAGCCTATGTGCAGTTCTAATGCGCAATTTCGTAATTTTACCATGACCATAAATTTTATTAAGGAAATTCACTACCATTATATATAGACGAGCTTTTGTTATATTTTAAATAAAAATGAGATGCAAAAAGAACTTTGATATATTATAGTAAAATAATCCGTTTCTGTTTGGTGGTTGTTCGGTGTTTTTAAGTATTTTAATATGGTTTGTAGTTGTCTTGTATCTGTTTAAGTGGCGGTCTGTTCAGTGGTGGTAGCGCCAGGATTTGCCCGACGAGGGTCTGAGGTCCCCGACGAAAAAAGTGGGCGTGGTTAGACGTCGCTCAAGATCTCTCGAAAGTGTTCCGGGGTCGAAACCCCCCAAAAACATGACAATTTAGGGGTTTTCAAAGGCTTATTTAATCGATTAAATCTCAGTTGTTCTGGTGTATGTTTTGAAATTAATTTGATATAATGAAATTGTCTATCTTAATGAAATTGTTTTTGTTTTTGTTTTTAAGTAAGTGAGTGCAATTCTATTTATGGAGTTTACTTTTTGCGGACCGACACTGGGACAAAAGCAAGCAATGACGATGATGATGATGTGATGATGACGATAATAATAATAATAATAATAATAATATTGTTTTATTATTATTATTATTATTATTATTATTATTATTATTATTATTATTATTATTATAGGCCTAATTATTATTATTAACATTAATAGGATAAAGTAAACAGATTAATGATAATATTTTTTTTAATTTTATTTTTTTAAATATTTACATCAGTCGAATAATATTTCAATTATCATTAAAATATTTCTATTGATAATAGTAATAATAATGAAGATATTAATATAAATAATAATATAATAATATTAATATAATTATTAGTATTAGTAAGTAGTAATATCATTGTATAATAATAATAAATATTATTAATATTCTAAGACTATTTTTAACGTTATTGTTAATTTTATTGTTATTATCATTGCTATAGTTATTGCTATTTTTTAAAATTTTTAATGTTATTGTTATCATCATTATTGTGATCAGAATCATGATTATTGTTGTCGACACAGTGGTCGACTGGGTGGTCTGGTGAAGACTGTAGAAATGGTAATTATTCCATACTGAAAAATTCCTCAAAACATACTTACAAGATTTGGCATTTTTGCACAACGTTGATTTTCCAGTAAAATGATATATAAGGTACGGTATACACACGCAGCCTGGTATAATGTTTTAATGAAATATATTATCTTGTACTTAGGTTCATGTGTTCCGAATTGCATAAATGGCGAGTGTGTGTCCGGTTTCGGTCGGTGTAGGCCTAATGTTGGTTGGGAAGGCGATACATGTGAAGAATTTGGTAAGAAAGTAATATTGTAACTGCATTTTTTTTATATCCTTCATAATATTCAATATCGCTAAAACGTCAGGGAAACATAGAAGATTTTATTGCTTACTTCAAACAAATTTTGTGTAAAGAGTATCATACTTAGGACTATATGTTTCAAAAAATCGATATGTCATTTTTATTATGTCATAGATTAGTAAAAGGAAAGTACTTGTGGGTACATTAACCCCTTTTATCTTTTTTAGCTAATAGTTTTGGCGTTATGTACAGATGAAGAGCATGGCACGTGTCTTCTAACTGATGTCTGTTTATGTAACGAAGATAAATACAGGTGAAATAAAAAAAAATCTTAACGATAGATAAGGGAGTGGAGGTGTAAGTTGATAATTATAAGAACATGTTAGCTTAGTTGGCTAAACTGATGCAGCTACTCTGTTGTTTGGTGATGATGAAGTTCAGTTCTCAGAAGCGTTAAAAAATTCAACTTCCAAGAATTTAAAGATGCATATACACCTGTTAAGAACATGGTAATTACATACAGTTTGAATTTACAATATTAAAAACAAATCACAGAACAACACCGTAATAATAGACACAATTAGTATAATTTTAATTTAATGTACAATTCAAATGACACTAATATAATATAAACTGTTTATAATTTACAAAATTAAAAACAAATCACAGAACAACACCGTAATAATAGACACAATTAGTATAATTTTAATTTAATGTACAATTCAAATGACACTAATATAATATAAACTGTGTCAAATGATACTTGGTAGGCCTACTTTGGTTATTTTGACTTTTTTAAATTGTTGTTGTTATTCATTTGAACATGCCTTCGTATCGGCAGCACCCGCAAATATAATGCGGTGTGTTCTTAAGCAATACACACTACATAAAAAAATCAATGAAACAAAGAAAAAAGCAAAAACAATTGAAATAAGGAAAAAGTTTGAAATTATATTAGGGTAAGTATCCACAGTACATGCATACAGTCTACAGTACTTTCTGTACTTTATCGACACTCCCAGAATAATAATAAAAGCAGATGTACATAAACATGCACGTGCTTGCAAATATAAAATCACTTAAATACAACAATATGATTTATATGTGCATAGGTAATAATATCATAAAAGAATTAAAACACCTTACTGTAATATAAAAGATCTATGGCATACATACAGATTTTGAATTGATTGATTTTGTTTGTATGTAGTGCTACGACATCGGACGTTAACTTGTAATTTAACAACTTAAAAGTGTTACTGACCTACAGAACACAAGAGTACCGTCGACGTGCTCGTACGTTACCATCACTCTTTTCCTTAGGTTTAGACATACTTTCCGTGTATATCTTAATACCATTTCTGTATTCGCATTCAAAACCCCCCTCTGGCTCACTTACACTATGATGCGTTTCCTTAGACTTAGTCGTACATACAGAGTATCGTCGTGCTACTCTTAGGCCTACACTCTTTTCCGTTGATTTAGACATACTTTTTGTATACTTATCAAATAGTTTAATACCATTTGTGTACCTGCACGTTCCCTTAGACCTATACATACTTTTGGTGTACTCATTAACTATCTTAATACATGTATTGTGTTGGAGTGTCTTTAAATATGCCTCCAACTCATTTAAAGCCTCGTGATTTGTCAGTTGCCTCTTTCTGCAATGAATCTCCCATTTATTCAAGAGGATAATAGTCGGACTTGTACTTGATTGGCAGTTCTTGGGAGATCCGAGCCAGTTTATGTAGCATTCAGACATTGCCATCAAATTTGCTAGACCCCGATAGTCACAAAGCCTCAATTCTGCTTCGCCATGACTCTGCGATTCCCTCAGAACGTCAAGCTGAATGGAAAGTTCACGGCGTAATTCTAATGATAGAATAGGCTGGGACAACGGCGAAGATGTGAACTCTGGCTCTTGCAAATCATTTTTTCCCTGTATACATTTTAATAATAAATAATCATCTTCTCATAAATAAGGTACTTCATTTCTACATCATAGTGGTAACACACCAGTTACCCAGCTAACAATATTACCTGTCTCTTATACACATCTGACAGCCAAGTGTGTGTCCATGGAATTCCAGTATGCTTTTACTTGTGCAAAATGTACAATATTGTCACAAACATTCACCTGAAACTTTAGGAATGCTTTATCGGTGGATCCCTCAGGACATTCCAACACAAATTGACGAAAAACATATCCCAAGTCAGAAACAACATTGCCGACACAAATCGTCTTAAGAATACAAAAATTGGTTATTCGTTTTAAATTGAATTTTATGTATTTAATATAAAACAATCACTACAAAGAATGGTTTTTCTATGATCACTTCATTCCCAAAGAGCAAGCCTGTGAGTTGACATTAGACAATTAAGTGCAAGAGTTTTGAAGATTACAAAGAATTGTGGGTGTTACGTCGGACCTAAGCGGCTTCATAACAATTCAGTAGTCATGGTTTGTTACATATAGGCCTATACTGAAGATGTTAAAATTTAAAATGAACTTTTCGCTTACGTAAGCAGATGGTTCCACTCGGCAATCCACACATTCAGCAATTATAATTTTAACCTCATCACGAGATTGGTATGAGCCAGCCTTAACTGGATTTCCTACCCTACGAGAGCTGCTGTTTGATTCCTCTTTCGTCACAAGCTGAAAACCACATTTTATAAAATTCTGTCATGGTCATTTATACACTCCATCGTTATTGTAGAAGATTAAAAAATGGTCCGTATAGATAATCACTTGTTTTACACCCTTTTCACTAATTCCAGCGTCCCTTATCGCTGTGTCCTTTCTCCTGTTCTTTCCTCTATAGTCCAGTCCCTATAGGGAAACAATGTTAAAGTAGCGGATACAAGTATATCCTTTGCATGGTGATAGGGCATAATGTGGGGATACCAAAACTAAGCTACTGGAAATCTGATTTTGACCTTTAACCTCAATTTTTATCTTTTTTTATTAAAAAAAAACAAGAATTGTCATATCTCTGTAACGCTTTGGTATATTGAAATAATTCTGGTGCCAAATTGCTCTGAACGCATAAATTTATATTCACTCTAATACAAAATTTTGCATGAAAACAATGCTTATCGTGATTTTTCTTAAAAATCATGTTTTTTGGGTAATATCAAATGGTCATATCTCTGAAACGTTTAGGTCTACAGAAATTGTTTTGGTGTCATTGTTCAGAATCCATACTATTATATTTGCTCTAATACACATTTTTCCATGAAACTAATGCTTACTGAGAATATCTTTAAAATCGTGTTTTTGGGCAATATATGTGAAAATGCCATATTTCTGAATAATACAATTTATTATTAGGACTTGACATATGTTTATTGTAGTGAATACAAATTTTGCTCTTTGACATGGTGATAGAACATGATGTGGGCGTATAAAATCCAAGTTACTGGATATCTGATTTGACCCCTCTGACATTTGACCAAATTTTTAACGTTTATTATTTTTAAAAAATCATGAAATTTCCATATCTCTGTAATGCTTTGTACTATTGAAATAATTGTTGTGTCAAATTGCCCAGAACACATACATTTATATTCGCTCTAATACAACTGTTTGCATGGAACCAAATACTTATCAAGATTTACCTAAAAATCATTTTTTCCGGAAAAAATATGAAATAGTCGTATCTCTGCAACACTTAGGTCTATAGAAATTTTGGTGTAGAATTATTTAGAAGACATACATTTATTTTTGCTTTAATACAATTTTTCCATGAAAACTAATGCTCACTGAGAATTCCTTTAAAATCATGTTTTAGGGCAAATATATTAAAGCCCCATTCCCGGCAAAAATTTCACTAAAAACTGACTTTTTTTTAGAAAATATGCATTTGCATTATTCCAATTATTATAAATCATGGAAAAATATTGGCATGAATTTTAGTTTTAGGCAAAAGAATTAAAAAAAAAGAGAAATACAGACTATTTCTCATAAAATATTACCATTTTCTCGACGAATTCATCGTTACTAGGCAAATTCAGAGGTTGTAGATCGCATCCACTGAATACTCTCGCTTTTATGTATACTTTATACAGTCAATAAAGTGCGCCCTCTCTAGTGAGATTAGTTTTTGTACTTCGCATCTCGCACAATGCGTTCGTTCGGTTAGGTTGAGATATGTTTGTTTAAGTGTCAAAATTTCAGTCAGAATCAGTTTTTTAACAAATTTGAAATAATTCCTATGAAATATTATATTACTCAAGTGTCATTACTAGCAACGGAAAATATCATGTCGGCCGTTTTTATGTGTGATAACAGAACCTAAATAGAGGTAAGGCTAGGCCTAGCCTAGCAGCGTTGGATAGGCTAATGTTTTCGGCGCCTACGATATTTCTTCTCACGACCTGTCGCAAAATCAAACATGAAAATTCATCCGCATTTATTTTTTGTGTGGAACACAAAAAAATCAAATTTCAGTTTTATTTTACATTTTTTTCATTCTTAGGAATTTCTAAATTCAGTTAAACTAGCAATTCCGTATTATATTTATAAATCTTTATAACATTATACAAAAATTAGATTTAAAAAAAAAATTGAAATTTTGCCGGGAATGGGGCTTTAAAGTCATATTTCTAAAATAAAAAATACTGTTTGTTATTAGGCATTGACACACGTTTATTAAGATGTTATAGTAGTACAAATTTTCAATTTGACATTGTGGTAGAACATGATGTGGGGGTACAAAATCCAAGTTTGACCTTAACTTTTGGTTAAATTGCTCAGAACTCATACAAATTGTTTATATGCTCTAATATAAATTTTTGCATGAAACCCAATAATAACCAGGGTTGCTCTTAAATTTCAAAATGAAAAATATGAAATGGTAATATCTCTGCAACACTTTGGTCTGTGAAATTCTTATATAAGAAAAACATATTTCTGCATAGTACAGTTTGTTAGTCAGATATTTAAGTCTTGACATGTACTGACATATTTTCCTTACATCATCATCATCATCATCCTCATCCTCATCATCATCAACAACAACAACTACTTCCATAAATCATCATCCACAATTATCATCCCCATTATCATTCATCACCATCATTATCAGCATATTTATCATCATCATTCATTATAATTATCCAATATCGCAATCTTCCATCACTGTCATAACCACGGTCATTGCCACACTCCAGCATTATCTTCATTCTAAAGCATCATTATCATTCTCCATCGGCATTTTCTATCGACATATTCATCCAGAAAAATATTAAAATCCTCAATTATCAAGATAAACATTATCATTATCATCATCATCCTCTCCATCATCTTAATACATTCCTTCTTCATAATTATTATCATATCATCATCCTCATCATTCTGATTCATAATCATAATCATCATCATTACCATCGTCATCCATAATC
>NW_022699919.1:1419634-1435936 GCF_011630105.1 Anneissia japonica
AATTTGACACCAAATAATTTCTGTACGCCTAAGCATTGCAGAGATATGAAAATTTCATATTTTCAAAAACTTTAATTTTACAAACAACCTCGATAAGCATTGGGTTTCATTCTAAAGGCTGTATTAGGGAATTTCAATAGACCAAATCTTTATCAGATGGAAATTTCATATTTTTAAATAAAAACATAAAAAATGAGGTCAAAGAGGTCAAATAATATTTCCAGTACTTTGGATTTTGTACTATCACATTGTGTCCTACCACCAAGCCAAAGGTCGCTACTATAACATCTCAATAAACATATTATGTCAAGGCCTAATAATAAACTGTATTTTTCAGTAAAATGGCATTTTCACATATTTTCCTAAAACACGATTTTATAGAAATTCTCAGTAAGCATTTGTTTTCATGAAAAAGGTTTTATTAGAGCAAATATAAATGTATTGTCTGATCAATTTTACACCAAAATAATTTCTTTCTATAACCCTAAGCATTGTAGATAGGCCCATATGACTATTTCGAATGTTTGTCCAAAAACATCTTTAAGAATAATCTCGATACGCATTAGGTTTAATGCTAAAGGTTGTATTAGAGCAAATATAAATGTATATGTTCTAAACAATTTGAGACCAAAATAATTTCAATAGACCAAAGCGTTACAGAGATATGGAAATTTCATATGTTTTCAATTAAAAAATAAACAAAAATAAGGTCAAAGTTCACAGAGACCAAATCATATTTCCAGTAGCTTGAATTTTGCACCTCACATTGAGCTCTACCTCCATGCCAAAGGTCAGTACTGTAAAGTTTCAATAAACATACGACAATGCCTAATAATAAACTGTATTTGTCAGAAATTGGCATTTTCATATACAGTATTTGCACAAAAAATTATTTTAATGAAATTATTAGTAAGCATTAATATTCATAAAAAAGGTTGTATGAGAGCAAATAGGCCTATAAATGTATGTCTTCTGAGCAATTTGGCACCAAAATAATTTCTATAGACCTATGCGTTGCAGAGATATGACCATTTCATATTTCTGCCAAAAAAACATGATTTTAAAGAAAAATCTCGAAAAGATTGGGTTTCATGCAAAAAGTTTTATTAGAGCAATCAAAATCAAAATTGAGGTCAAAGGTCAGAGAGGTCAAATCAAGTAAATTGGTTTTGGTATCCCCATATTATGACCTATCACCATGCAAAAGGGCAATTGTGTATCCATTACTGTAACAGCCCATCCATGTTTGTACTATTAAGGACTGGACTACTATACACAAATGAATTCAGAATCGATAGTAACAATGTTTGTTTAGTAAAGTATGCTGATGACTCAGTTATTACTGATTTGATCAGAACATAAAATATAATTAGATTTGAATCGTGGTGTAACGAACAGTTCCTTATTTTAAATCCTGCAAAAACAAAATAAATTATTTTTGATTTGAAGAAGAAAAGTGCTAGACAAAGCAATATAATCTGTTAATGAACATAAACACTTAAGGACGACGTTGATAGCGAATTAAACTGGAATGCAAACACTGTAAATATTGTGAAAAAAGTCAAACCAACGTCTGTCTTTTATCTTAAACCGAATTCCTTCAAAGTAATAGTGATGTGCTTTTCCATATTTTATCAGTGTCTTGAGTGTTTTATCTTTTTATTGTTGGTATAACAGAGTAAATAATAAGAAGGAACTTATAATCTGTTAATGAACATAAACACTTAAGGACGACGTTGATAGCGAATTAAACTGGAATGCAAACACTGTAAATATTGTGAAAAAAGTCAAACTAACGTCTGTCCTTTATCTTAAACCGAATTCCTTCAAAGTAATAGTGATGTGCTTTTCCATATTTTATCAGTGTCTTGAGTGTTTTATCTTTTTATTGTTGGTATAACAGAGTAAATAATAAGAAGGAACTTGATAAAATCATAAAAACTGCAGGTAAAATAATAGGCAAATGTTAATGTTATCGACGAGATATATAGACGTGATGTCATTAGCCAAGTTAAGAAAATTATGGAAGATATATAAATATTAGGCCTAATATAATTTTAGGCCTACGATTAAAATCTATATGGGTGAATGATGTACCTACTTAGGACTTCCGATTTTGGGGTATGCCTATCTGCGTAAATAATTATTTGCGATATAAATATAACGACTGATTGCTTAATTGACTAATTGATTGAATACGCAAACTAACAGTTTCGAGACACACAATTACAAAACATCCAATTTTAGAATGCTTGCGTCAGTCGTATGAACTTCGATTTTTGTATAGGCCTATGTTGTACGGCAGAAATTTAAAGTTGCAAAAAAACGCACCCAATTGGCCTGTACCTATAGAAACTCTAATTTTTTTTAGAACGTTAAAATTAAATATTTAAAATTGCTTTTTAAGACAACAATACGCAAATATCATGTTGTCATTATCATTGCATTTCATTTTCATTTCATTATTTATTCGGTCTTTTAAACAACATTTATAACAGAAAATGACAAAAAAAACCCTTTCCTTATTATTTAGCATTTGTGACTGTTTTTTGCATGAATTTGTGGTAAATAAAGCTGGCTTTGCCACACGAAATAAAATAAAAAATAAAATAAAATAAAATCCCGGAAATTTGGGAGACCAGGGTCTCCCTAAATCACTGTAGCTAAGCCAGTTGACCCAACTCCAAATTCAGCAAAACACAGAAAAATCACACAAGATAAGAAATGTAAAAAAAAAACACATTACGTGAATCAAATTAAACATTGTCATCATCAAAATTATCATCATCATCATCATCTTCATCATCATCATCATCATCCCCATCACCATCACCATAACCATCATCATCATCAACATCATCCTGTATAGCATGGAGGTTTATCCAGGCATATATGTGAAGATTTTCAAAATATATTATTTAAAATTATTATCAGTACCGATCGCAGTCATCGCCCGACAGGCACTCAAAGCAAAAAAGTAAATAAAACTACAAATAAAACAAAACAAGTAAGATGTTATGCAAGGTAGAAGGAAACACTTATAATAAGCTTATATGAGACTTGGACTGTCTAACCGAATCACAAGACCTGAAAAAGTTAGGCAGACCATTCTAAAGTTGGGTGGCAATTGAAGCAAATGAATTGCCACCTATACGTTTATGTTAGACCGGTGTCTCACAAACTGGATGGTGTTGGAAGATCTCGTTAAGCGCACATGATGGGCGCGTAGTATTAGGTAATTGGAAATATACAAAGGGCAGAAGCACGAGAGCGTCCGTCTCTAATTTGAGAAGTTACTTACTTTAAAATTCTTATAACTTAAATATAGACCTGATTGATATTATTTCATACCTTTAATGCTAAATATGTACTGCAGAACACCCGCAAAGATAAATAACGTTTATCATGTTGTTCCAGGAAAGCAGAAATGTAGATGGTCTTACTCTGCTGGTCGTGCGTGCCTGGAGTAGATGTAACCTCAACATTAGCTTTAATTCCTGTAAAGTGGTTCAAATACAAAAACACGTCACCGTCTTCCAGAAAACAGAAACCATCTTTACTGGTATCCAGAGACCTCCATACCATAGGGTCTCCTAATTTTTGAACACTTAGTTTAATAGAAGGCGGAATATGGTGTGCCGCAAGCTCTTCATGTCCTGGTTCTGATTTCGGGAAACGTAACAGTACCGAGTTGCTAAATGTAAGACCAGGAGGGCCACAGATAATAACATCATAGCATACAAAGTTACTTTGGACTGTGTCTGCATACACAAATACATATTCTGCATCTCCAGCTAGTTCCATTGCCCCAGGAGGAATGTGCAACTGGATTCCTCTACTCACTAATTCCAAATATCCCCCGTTTTTACCAATAAGTCCAATGACAAATTTTCCATCTTTGCTTATCGATTGATTGAAACACGTATTTGTTTCTGTACGTCTCCATGTGTCGTACATTAGCTCACATCTTTTTGATATCATATTTTCTTGGTATTGCGTCTCAAAACTATATCTATCACTAAAAGGTGTAGGCCAAGGGCCCCATCCCGCTGCCATGTCGTTACACTCTGCGGATGTCACGTTATGCTGGCAAATAAAACTAGTATGTTCTGACATTTTCTTGATTCCTTTTAAATAATGCGTTCTTAGAATTGGCAATATCTGAACAGGTTTGTTCACTTTTAAAGTTGTTTTCATAGAATCGAGCTCGTACTTAACTTCCTTATAGAAAATGAAAGTAGGAACGTCAGATACAACATGTTAAACGGGCTATATTGCTTTCTTTTGTGAAGATTTTCTGACAAAAAAGAGTTACAAGCAAGCGGGCGCCAATGAATACATACGTACCCTTAGGCTATTCCTATGACTAATCAGAATACTAAATGGCAAAAATAAATACTTTGTTACTTGAAATTGAGTTATTTTTGTTTAAAATGAAGCAGACAGGAAATCAATTGTGTCGTTTTATTTTGGAATAATATATAAGCATTAGATTCTAAAATCGATTAAATAATGTTAAACCCTTAATTTCCGGGGGATACGCCGCCTGGGCACGCCGTCTGGATCACTTCCGAGAGATTGTAAGCGACGCCCGACCTCACCAACTTTAGGTTCTAGTCGACGGGTCACCCCCTCCCCCTTCTGAGGTATCGGACCCATCCCAGGTGAAATCCTGGCGCCGCCTATCTTGCTATCGGAAGTTCTTGGGTTCGAATCTTGATAGGGATATACGTTCTAAAAAAAATTATCATCTTTAATTATCATCAGTGAAGGTAGGCCTATTTTTCATGCGATTTACTGTATTATTCATCGTGCCCGGCTTGACCGAAAACCTAACGGAAAATTCCAAGGTTGTATACTCCTTTTGGCCTAATGGCTCAGTTAACGCTTAAGGGCATAGTGTATACACACGGTAATCGGATGGTCTTGGATTTAAATCGCGGTTAAATAGGGCCTATTTAAAATTCCAAAAACTTATCATCATGGTTTAAACTTCAAGTTAAAAAAAAAGCATTCTTCCGGTAGGTCCTCAAATTGGTTTAATATCTTTAAAATCTGAATTAAGTCGGCTCTGATGCGACGATAAGTAAGAGATGGCAGTCCAAGTATTCGGAGACGATTTTATAATATGGGTTATTGGAAGATTATTAGACACATTAAATTGACGAGGAAAATGTTATAATTTTCGTCTGAAAGCTAAACACAATAAGATAAACAAAAAACTTTCAAGTTGTAACACCTGAAGTATATTTTTGAAAATATTAAAGTATTAATAACGCACGCATTGCAAAAGTACATTGACGCATGACCGTACTCGTGCGAATAAGCGCTCGGGCGCTTAAAATATTTTTTTTTTTGCACTTTTTGAGGGGCACTTATTCAAACGGGGCGCTTATCAAAACAGAGTGGAAATTGAGTGTTCGCTTACGGATGGGAACTTAGAAAATTCAATGGGCGCTTTTTGAATAAAAATAAAATTATATAAGGACATCTGGAAACCGAAGATTACGAATGGTTCTGGTGCATGAAAAATAAACTGTCCAGGGAGCTATCCTACGGTCCAGGAGAACATATCCTCATTTTGAAATTGATATAAGAAGAAAATGTGAATCCACTCCTCAGCTCAAATCATGCCAACCACAGTCTCAGGATTAGTTAGATTATCGTTTGTTAAAAAAAAATAAAAAAAAATCACAAGATATTGTTTTCAAAAATGAATAAACACCGAGGGCGGGGCGGGGCGCTTAAGACTCACGTTTTGAGGGCCGCATGCCACACTTTTGTACAAGTTTCTTTACTGTAATTTTAATTTCGTTTGTCTTCGTTCGTATATAAGTAAAATTTCCACGATCTGAAGAGATATGCGACCCATTACATTTTTGCACGACACAAACATGCGCAAGTGATTCGAATCACGTTTGTGTTTTTTTTTTTTCGTAAGTATATTTGGGAACGTACTGAGTATTCGGTACGATAACACGTCACTTAGGGCAAAACTCACTCCTAAGATGTACATTTAGGATCTCCTACTAAACATCCAGGAAACCAGGCTTAAAGGTCTCTTCTTGTCTGAGCTATACGATAAGATGGTACCAACTGCTTTCATCAGTCCACAACGGGGGCCCCTTGGACTGGGGCCCAGGGCTTCTCCCTGGAGAGCCCATAGGTTTTACGCTACTGAGTTAACTGTCTCTACTCTTCTAATGAACTAGCCACTTTCGTAAAAGAACACTTATAACGTAGGCCTAGTTAAAAAAACATAAATCAAAATTTCATAAGCCTTTAAGGTTTCCGTTTGTGTTTGTTCTCTCTTTGCATTTTTATCTTCGTAAATTTTGAACTATTGTATATTAATAATGAACGAATTTTCGGCTGTACTTCATGAAGAAAAATCCTTTCCATATAGGCCCGCTGAATAAAACTACGAAATTCTTCAAGCATAAAGCGACCACCAGGTGGTAGGCCTATTTCTATTATTGTTATACGGTATCTGTGATAATAATTAATACCCATTGACAGATAATTTTTGGCTTGAGGCTTTGCAGCCTTGCATAAAACCGTATTGTGCTCTGATATTGAACGTATTATTTTATTTATAAATAAGATATCACCTACCCACACACACTTTGGCCTTGAGTTATTAAAATGTTTCCCTCTGCCTTATCTTTGGATTCGAAAGAGATATTGAACAATAGAGTTAAATGGTTAAACCACAATTCATGAATGAAGAAATCCAGTATTCATAAGTGAGATGATTTTAAGCTTCATACTATCATACGACTTGTTATTAAATAACAAATCGCATGATATATTGTATGAAGCTTAGAAACATCTCACTTATGAATACCGGAATTCGTTATTATTATTATTTATTATTAGGCCTATTATTATTATTATTATTATTATTATTATTATTATTATTATTATTATTGTTTTGTTATTATTATTATTGTTATTATTATTATTATTATTATTATTATTATTGTTATTATTATTATTACTATTATTATCATTATTATTATTATTATTATTATTATTATTATTATTATTATTATTATTATTATTATTATTATTCATTACGTATGTCGCAATACACTTTGAAAAAAATGGGAAAATCCAAAGTATACAGGTTGGCCTCAAAGCTTACCTGGTACAGTAAACGGTATTCCCCTGGGAATAATACGTTTAAAAAAAAAAATGTATTATCATTCTTATCAGTTACTAGTAATGGTGTTTCTCCATACTAAATTCATTGCAAATGCAGGGGCGGGTCTGTGTTTAGGGGCGGGGGTCAAAATGTTTATAAAAAACCCCAAAAAGAAGGGGAGGGGGTGTGGGCCCTTCCCCGGGAAAACCTTTATTCCCAGATAGCGGGAAATGAGCTTTCCCGAATTTTGAGGTGTCTTTTAATGACTTTTAGGTTCTTCAAAATTCAAGGTTGTTCCCAAACTTGAAAAAGATTCCATGAATCGTGAACCCTAAAGAGGAGAGTTCTTCTCGGGAAAATTTTGATTCCTAGATGGCAGGAAATTAGCTTTCACGACTTCTGAATTGTCTTTTAAATTCTTCAAAATTCAAGGTTTTCCCCTCTTGAAAACGGTCAAATAAAGTTTTCTCATTCCTATTACAGTAAATAGGCCTATCATGTGTATACCGGTATACGTTACATACAGAAAAAATTGAGTGGTTGCATATGTATTCTTTTTTTTCCATGAATCGATAAACACTAAAAAGAAAGGAGGTCGGCGTCTTCCCGCAGGAAATCTTTGATTCCTAGATGGCGAGAATGAGCTTTATCCCGACTGGTAATTTTCCCATTGTAACAGGACCCCTCTGACCCCTAGATCCGCCAATGCAGTACAACCATTGAGGAAAACGTGTCCTAATGGAAAAATATAAGGGAGTGTACTGTGTACCACTTTCCACCATTCATAGCTCAGTTGATAAGTTTGGAATCCGAACAGTAATCAGAAGTTCTGTGGTTAAAATTCTGACAGGGTACTTTAATTCTTCTAAAATTCTCCTTAATCTTTAATAAGATCTAGCAGGTGCGGCACCAGTGGGTGGGGCATCGGGGAGCAATCCCCGGGTTGAAAATAATTTATATGTATTTTCTACATACTATAGAAGATTCTAAACTAAATAATATATTGTAATAATTGGTTTAATAATAATAATAATAATAATAATAATAATAATAATAATAATAATAATAATAGAAATTTTTAATAATTTTAACTATGCGATTTTTAATTTTTATTTTTCTTCCTTGTGAGAATGTCGCTTTTTTTTTATGATTTTACTGTTTTTATTATTGAGGTTTTTTTTTAGTGTCTTCTTATCTTATTGTACATTTCAAAACTCATATTTGTTTTGCAATAAATTTATATTGAATTGAATCAAAACTAGATTAAATAAGCCTTTGAAACCCCTAAATTGTCATGTTTTCCAGGTCCACTTCGAATTTTGAGCGACGCCCGACCGCGCTCACTTTGCTATCGTCGGGGCAATCACACCACCAGCGGTGGCGCCAGAAATTTAGCGACAAGGGGTCCGTCGTAGGGGTCCGAACCAAGGCGACGACAAAGCTCGGTCGACGGCCTGGAATAAAAAAAATTATGTTAGGGTTCATGGAGAGAGTTTTTATAGCTTAATTTGGTCCTAAATGTGCTTTAAGACCACAATATTAGGGAGTGGCAATCAAAATAGCATTATTTGGATAGGCAAATTATTTTTTCCATTTTTTTGGTCCGACAACCTAGTCGTTCTTCGGACGACAGGGGGCCCCGTCCTGTCCTACGGGTGGGAAAATGCCTACCCTGCACCTGCACCCTATCCCCGTTAGAGACATCAAACCTGGTGTTATCCCTGATCACTAGATTCCAGAAGATGATATGATATTTATTAATATTGCCTCTTTTTCTAGTACTGTTTTATATTTTGTATATTCCAATCACTACTATTGTTTTATGATTGCAATAAAGATTTATTTGATTTGATTTTGTGTTCCACCATACCAGTGGTGGCGTCAGTGGTCCATTGTGCTTCTACAGATGGGCCACATCCCTAGCGCCACCATGCTTGCAGCTGAGATTTTAGGTTGCCACTTCTACATGCCCGAAGATGTCACTAGCAGGCATAGGCCTACCTCTGGCTTGCAATACGATTCTAAATAATTTTTCCTGACAGATTTTGAAGTGACCGATGAATGGTCCGGATGGCCCTAGGTCCAGAAATTCCACCTGGTTGCACCACCCCTGCTCATTGCCAAAGTTATTATTATTATTATTATTGTATACTTATATAGCGCATATCAAAAGTTACAATCATGAATATGAAACGAAGTTATCGTACTGAATATTCAGTACCGTACATTCTCAAATACTTGCAAAAAAAAAAACTTGAACGACCTCCAACTAACTAGCTGGTGTCTCAACCACTAGACTACCGAGCTTGGGCTAATGGCTAGAGATGATTCCGATCCCCAAGTAGCAGCAGGTACTGCAATGCTATTCTGATGGCAATTTTTCGCATCATTTCGTATTATTTCTTCTGATGGAAAAAAAACCCGTCGGAATACAATTATGAAGTTAAGTAGAGAACACATTCTTAAGTTAAAGATGTACTATCTGCCATAAGGTAAAACAATTGAAAATTTTAATTTTTCATTTGTATTGCTTTATTTGTATAGTATATAAGTATGTCAGTAACTAATAATCCCCGTCAATTTTCGGACAGTTAAATAATAATTTCCTGTATCAATTTGCATAGCTCCTTAAATTTTTTGGAAATCCAAGTAAAATGTCAGTAAATCAGTAAAAGCTATATTTTTTCCCGATCTGTTGCTTGTTGGAAGCTAATAATTAATTTGATCATTTTGAATGAGCTATTCCAAATCTTTGAGGTACTTTCCTGTCCTTTTGAATGATAGCACATCTATAAGGAATCATCATCACCATCCACATATATTATCATTATTACTATGTTTTTCTATACTGGTATGGGTTAGGTGGATTCATAGGCCTACCACCCCCCTCCCCCACCCCAACCCTCAACTTGCATTCTGTCCTAGACCAGATCATTTAGGTATTGTTAGTTAGAACGAACAGTTGTGAGTTATAATACTTGTTTGATGTAAATGAGATACACAGGCAGCGGGAAGACGTACATCGCATTGTGGGTCTGTAGCGCCTTTGATCTAAGCCGCCAGATATCCAAATCGTTAGTGCATCTCATTCCCAGGCTGGCACTTCGCGTTTTACACCTTCTCGTATTAGTTTTTAGAACGATAAACAAGGGGAAAGGGACAAGCACGAACTTTAACCTTAAAAAATGCGCGAGTTTGTGCGAGTTAATGCATATTTCGTCTGAATCGATAAAAAATCCTGTCAAAACTCAATAAAATGTGCAATTATTTGTAAAAATTGACCTAACCTAACATGAAATGCGAGCGAAACTGGTGGCATTTTTAGGCACTTTCAGGGGTGAAAAGTGCATCTTCTTTCCCTTTTCCCTTTCTCAATTTTCCCAGAGGAGGGAAAACAGGGGGAAAGAGTTTTACCCAGGGGCCACTGGTCCATTCTAAAATGTGAAAAAAAAAAAAAAAAAAAAAAAAAAAAAAAAAAAAATAAAAAAAAAAAAAAAAAAAAAAAAAAAATACAGTAATAATTCTTTGCATGTGTATTGATGGTGCAAGAATATGGTAATAAATAAAAAAAATAATGAAAATGCTTATATTTAGTTTCAAACGCAAGTATGTAGGCCCATGGTAGGCTATATTCCGTTAAGATGTTCGTATTGTCTTCTATATGGAGATGGGTTGGGGTATCACACCGGGTCATAAAATACTAACCGGGAAAATGATTATCTTCCCCAGCCGACCCAAGACCCCTGCTACGCGCCTGGCTGTTACAGTAGCTTCCTTCTCCCCTAAAGCATAGTTTCCATACAATCGCTACACGCTACTGCCGACAGCTCTCGGTGATTCTGATTGGTCGGTCGAATCGGGGAGCATTACCACCACTCATTTTAAGGAAACCAGGCTTAAAGGTTTTTTTCTTGTCTGAGCTATGCGATAAGATGGTACCAACTGCTCTCATCATATCAGTCCACAACAGGGGCCCCTTTGGACTGGGGCCCAGGGCTTGTCCCTGGAGAGCCCATAGGTTTTACGCTACTGATTTAACTGTCTCTACTCTTATAATGAACTAGCCACTTTCGTAAAAGAACACTAAATCTTTTAACGTAGGCCTAGTTAAAAAAAACATAAATCCAAATTTCATAAGCCTTTAAGGTTTCCGTTTGTTCTCTCTTTACTTTTTTATCTTCGTAAATTTTGAACAATTGTATATTAATAATGAATGAATTCGGCTGTACTTCATGAAGAAAAATCCTTTCCATATAGGCCCGCTGAATAAAACTACGAAATTCTTCAAGCATGAAGCGACAACCAGATGGTAGGCCTATTTCTGTTATTGTTGTACGGTATCTGATAATAATTAATACCAATTGACAGAGAATTTTTGGCTTGAGGCTTTGAGCCTTGCATAAAACCGTATTGTCCTCTGACATTAAACGTACTGTATTATGTTATTCATAAATAAGTTTTCATCCACCCACACACACTTTGGAGTTATTTAGAATGTTTCTCCCTATCTGCCTTATCTTTTAATTCGAAAGAGATATTGAACAATAGGAATAAATGGTTAAACCACAATTCATAAATAATTATTATTCATTGCGTATGACGCAATACACTTTGAAAAAAATGGGAAAATCCAATGTATACAGCTTGGCCTCAAAGCTCACCTGGTACAGTAAACGGTATTCCCCTGGAAATAATACGTTTTTTTTAAAAATGTATTATCATTCTTATCAGTTACTAGTAATGGTGTTTCTCCATACTAAATTCATTGCAAATGCAGGCGCGGGTCTGTGTTTAGGGGCGGGGGGTCAAAATGTTTACAAAAAACCCCAAAAAGAAGGGAGGGGGTGTGGGCCCTTCCCCGGGAAAACCTTTATTCCCAGATAGCGGGAAATGAGCTTTCCCGAATTTTGAGGTGTCTTTTAATGACTTTTAGGTTCTTCAAAATTCAAGGTTGTTCCCAAACTTGAAAAAGATTCCATGAATCGTGAACCCTAAAGAGGAGAGTTCTTCTCGGGAAAATTTTGATTCCTAGATGGCAGGAAATTAGCTTTCACGACTTCTGAATTGTCTTTTAAATTCTTCAAAATTCAAGGTTTTCCCCTCTTGAAAACGGTCAAATAAAGTTTTCTCATTCCTATTACAGTAAATAGGCCTATCATGTGTATACCAGTATACGGTACATACAGAAAAAAATGAGTGGTTGCATATGTATTCTTTTTTTTTCCATGAATCGATAAACACTAAAAAGAAAGGAGGTCGGCGTCTTCCCCCAGGAAATCTTTGATTCCTAGATGGCGAGAATGAGCTTTCCCGACTGGTAATTTTCCCACTGTAACAGGACCCCTCTGACCCCTAGATCCGCCAATGCAGTACAACCATTTAGGAAAACGTGTCCTAATGGAAAAACATAAGGGAGTGTACTGTGTACCACTTTCCACCATTCATAGCTCAGTTGATAAGTTTGGCATCCGAACAGTAATCAGAAGTTCTCTGGTTAAAATTCTGACAGGGTACTTTAATTCTTCTAAAATTCTCCTTAATCTTTAATAAGATCTAGCAGGTGCGGCACCAGTGGGTGGGGCATCGGGGAGCAATCCCCGGGTTGAAAATAATTTATATGTATTTTCTACATACTATAGTAGATTCTAAACTAAATAATAAATTGTAATAATTGGTTTAATAATAATAATAATAGAAATTTTTAATAATTTTAACTATGCGATTTTTAATTTTTATTTTTCTTCCTTGTGAGAATGTCGCTTTTTTATGATTTTACTGTTTTTATTATTGACGTTTTTTTTTAATGTGTCTTCTTATCTTATTGTACATTTCAAAACTCATATTTGTTTTGCAATATATTTATATTGAATTGAATCAAAACTAGATTAAATAAGCCTTTGAAACCCCTAAATTGTCATGTTTTCCAGGTCCACTTCGAATTTTGAGCGACGCCCGACCGCGACGACGAAGCTCGGTTGACGGCCCGGAATAAAAAAAATCATGTTAGGGTTCATGGAGAGAGTTTTTATAGCTTAATTTGTTCCTAAATGTGCTTTAAGACCACAATATTAGGGATTGGCAATCAAAATAGCGTTATTTGGATAGGCAAATTATTATTTTTTCCTTAAAAAAACAAAAACATACTACTTACTATATTATGCTTGAAATGTTTGTTTTTAATTCATTAACTGACATTTTGACATAGAATGATTGAATCATTACATTTTTCGTTGCTGATAAACATTGTAATGTCTTTTTAAAAGTAATGTTTAGCAGATGCACTTGCAACAAAATGTTAATGCATTGTCGCACCAAATCAAATTCCGACCCGAACCAAATCACTGCATTGAAAGGCGGCGCTCTGTGACTTTTACTTTTTCCCTCTAGCATTTATATTTTTTGTACGATACATTTCGTACATACGTATCATACTGGTTTGTAGAGGGCGCTTTATCAAACCAACTCATATTTTTTTTCTCGTTATCCATTGCTCTGGCTTTTTCGGCAGTCTTTCTCAGTCCAGAATTTCATATGTTTGTTGTGATGGAATCTCTATGTGAAGTGGAGTTTTTGATTTACTTTTCTTTCGTTGGGTTAATTTCGATGACTTTTTGCGTTTCTTTGTGCTACCATCATTTGAATCTAAAAAAGAAAACATAATGAGTGTAGGCAAAGATCTTATAAACACAAGATAGTGTTCTCCGCGACTTTCGCATGCAAATTTTGTAATAACGAAGTGTACGGCGCCCTCTTGCAAAAAGGAAAACTTTTGAACTTTGACTGCCTTGAGCATAGCGTACAACGCGCGACTTTATGTTTACGCGTAACAATTAGAAGCATCCGATTTACAATGCACCCTCTCTTTAGAACAATTAAGAAACAATTAACGTACTTAGTAACAAACTTCGGCGTGATGCGAACACCCTATCTCAGATCCATGGCAACAACTAGGACACCCTCTCCCAAAAGTGACTACTTTTCTGTGCCAAATCGACGCTTCTATTTGTTATGCGTAAATCGCGGAGAACGCCATCTTGTGTTTATAAGATCTTTGGCGTAGGTAAGAGACAATAAAGTATGTTCTTTTAGAGCCTCCACTGAAATCATAATAATTATTATGATTGTTTGTTTTGTTTTTACTATTCAATTATTATTTTTATTATTGAAATAATTTTTATTATAATATTATTATTACTAATCTTAACTTTTTTTTTCTTGAATGAATAAACTTGTGTTGTTAAAGCACTTCATTTATGAATACCAGGAAGTGAATAGAAACAACTAATAAAAATCATATTGAAGTCACTAGAAAAAGGGAAAAAATCCTAATTAATTTACAAAAAAGACAACACATATTTAACTATAAAGTAATTGGAGCATATATAATCAATAATGAAATTAATAATTAAAATAATAATAATAATATGGCTGTTTGAAATCACATGTGCTTTGCCACCCCTATATTAAAATGGAACATTCTGTAGTACTACAACAATACTGTATCTAACAACTGTAATTATGATGGAGAAACCTACGTGTTGTAGAAGTTGAATCTGCAGGTGAAGGGTTCGTTGATCCTGTATTCCCGTACTGTAAGCGGCTGAGGTTGTCTCGAAGTGCCTGCCCATCACCATCTTCATAGCTATCAATGTCAACATGAATCTCATCCCCTTCCACTCCAGCTCTGTGAATAGTTAATATTAAAAAAAAACTGAATCTTTTAAAATTTTACGTGTAAAAACCTTAATTGCAGTGCCAGATCCAGGAATTCCAATAGAGGGGGCCCAGGGAGGGCCTTCCATAGATAGAGGGTCTAGGGATCTATCAGACATAAATTTATATATAATTTTCCTTTTTTCTCCTTTAAAAAATAATTGACCAATTTAAAGGGGGTGGGGGTTGCCAGCTGTGGCCCTAGAATCCGCCACTGAATTACGTAATGTGCTATATAAAGATTAGTTTTATTGTTGTTGACATAAAAGAATAAATTCTATTACATGTCACAATAGAAATTAAATATGCTTACTCATTTAAAAATCTGGAAAATAAATAGGAATTCCATTACTACAACTAGGTTAACATCTTGGATCATGTTGTACCAATATACGATACTAACAAAACATTTTTTCATACTTTCTTTTTTTTAATCAGCAATAAATTGTCCCATCTACGAAGCTTAACTTGCATACAATTAATACAGACCCAAATGTGGTCCCAAATTAACACAATGTCTTTTATTTTAATTATTCTATTAGAGACTAAAGTTGCTAAAGACCATTAAAAATTAAAGTCTTTATTTTGTAGGGGGACCTGTAGGTTTAAAAGCAGATTCACAAAACATAAAACACATAAAAAAAAAAAAAAAACATGAAAGAACTCATCTCCATATTTAGTACAAATTTGATTCATTAGGCAATTATTAACTACATTTATCAACTACGTAGTTAATGATTCTATTATCACTGGATTTGATTATAATAACGATCCTACCCTTCAAATCTTCCTCTTGCATCCGATTCCGGTGTAAGTAATTGTTTACGAACTCCCTTCCTCTGGTCGTCGGTATGCTGGGGACACCTTAACGACCTGTGTAAATTGATCCAAAATTATTTACTGTTAATAATGATATTAATCACAAGCAGCACCATCATAATATTATCATAATCAAATCACCATTGCAATCAAAATCATCACCAGTAGCATATTCATAATCATAGCTATCATTGTTATTACTATCAACATCACTATCATGTTCATCATAATTATTACCACTACCATTATCATCATCCTCATCACCATATCTCAATTACCTGTACCATAATCACTATCATCACTATATTATCATATCATCAAAACCACCATCATTTTCATAACCATAATCCCCATTTCCACAATCAAAATCATGATCATTATCATCATAATCACTACCACCAACACCATCAGAATTCTAATGAAATACTATCACCACAACCTTTAAGTATACTTATCTCATTACTTACTTTGTACACATTTTTTTTGTGTGTTCTGAGATGACCCCGCAAGATGACATGAGTAATTGCTTACGTTCTTCAAGCGTCATTTTTTCTAGCCGATATGAAATTGACCCTTTATATGCTATGACACCCGCATCTATGCTGCTGGAAACGCTAGCCCCT
>NW_022699919.1:1437199-1437766 GCF_011630105.1 Anneissia japonica
CAACAGGAAACATCTCCAAAGTCCGAACATGTAGCAGTCACGGCCCCACAGCCATGCGGATCGTCCGCTCTCGTACATGCTTCCTTTCTCTCCGACCCGAATGCATAAAGACTGAGTCATCTCTCCGGGAATCTCGGATTCGAAATCGCGGATCAATTCTGCAGCCGACCTTGTCCTCTCTAACACACGTTCGACTCCGTCCTCGTACACCTTTATTCGCATAGTCACCGACATGATTCCTCTCGTGCTACAAGCGTCCCCTTTTATATACGTCGTTCCATTTTTGAAAGCTAACGAGATGATGTCGTCATCGATATCTTACTTACGTCATGAGTCACCGGACGAGAGGTGAAAGTGTTATATAAATAGAAGCTGGAGACGAGTTGCAAAAACCAGAATGGAATAATGTCGCAAGAAGTGATATACTCGTCTTTGGTTGAGAGGGTGAAAACTCTGTGGTCCGCCGACTCGCTCGTTGTCGAGAACGTGTTGCGTGCGTTGGGTAATAGCAGGACGGAAAAGGTGACGATGTCGAAGGAAATTAGAACCGAAATGATACTGCAATTG
>NW_022699919.1:1437887-1439371 GCF_011630105.1 Anneissia japonica
CCAACAAGCCTGTTCGAAGTCTGCCAACAAACTGCGCGAAAATATTTTCCGTCGTCGGATCGCAGAACGTTACAGAAAATTTTTCGCCCAACACCTACACTTGAAATCGACGGCGAGAGAATGCGAGATGCGATGAAAGTTCTTCTCTCTTCTTCGAGGATCGACAACCTTTCTCCAAGCATTACGTCATTCTTCTTCGCCGCCACGGCCAAGTTTTTTTCAAGTACTCCTATATATTCTTTTCTCTCCTCCATCTGCATCTGCAGATTTCTTATCCGTTCGTGGTCCCCCATCGAGTTCTACAGTACGACGTCAACAGTCAGAGTGAACGAACTCCACGAGTATCGCCGAGGTAGAAATACGGTTACATCAAAAGAAATTGAAACGAAAAAACACATAGTACCGAGAATGTAGCATATTTTATTTTTAATTAATACGCCGAATTCACACGAAGATTTTGGTGCCGACCGGCATGTTTGCAGTGATCGCTTTGTACCGATCGCTCACGTCGGTTCGACGGAAACGGACGAAACACGTGTTCGTGCCCACCTCCTCGATGTTGGTGTCTTCGAGCGTACTTCTCTTCGTCCGCTTCGGGAATTCCACCGAGTTCATCGATGACAACTTCGTCTTGCTGAACTTGTTCAGCTCGTCGGAAACAAACCGTTCGCATTGGGGAGACAGCATTTCGTCCTCGAGTTATTTCGAAATGATCTGTCTTGGCGTTCTCTTTCCTCTCTTTATTATTTTTATTTAGACGGATGACGTAATGATGTCGTCATGTGTACCCGGAATCGTTATTCACTTCTTCGCGACGTACATCAGGAACACCATGTCTTCGATGTCGTCGGGATCGATGACTTTCGATCGTCTGACCGCATCCAGTTCCTCTTTCCGTTCGGTGCGCACGGTCAGCAGCAGGGACAGCGCGTGCGAGAGAATCCAGCAGGCGACGGTCGCCCACCAGTAGGCGGCGAACGGCAGCAGCGAGACGAACGACTGCAGAGGCTCCACGTGAAAGAAGAGGCCGGCGACGGCCACGCACGCGCGAGACGCCGGCGACGCTTCGGCGAGGACGGCGGCAGGAACCACGACGGACGCGATCAGAATCAGAGTTCGAATCCAGAGCTTCCGTTTCGGCGGCTCAGAGTACGCCCATTCCAAGTACATGGCGGACAGCTGGCACGTGAGCACATGTGTATAAGAGACAGACTTCTCCAGAACATCTCGCGCTCGACCGACTGGCGCGGCAACTTCGTCCCGGACACCTTGCCCCGGTAGCCGAGCACTCGCACGTACGTCTCGAAGTCGGGAGGCGCCGGTCTGCTTTCCAAGAGGACCTGTCGAAGTGATAACGGAGCACGTTGGCCGCGACGTCGGCCATCCTGTTCGCGCCGAACGTCCATTCGAGGAAGACGAACGGCAGGAAGGACAGGACGAAGAACGACGCTCCGACACAGATCACAACCTTCATCAGCCCGTCG
>NW_022699919.1:1439421-1464679 GCF_011630105.1 Anneissia japonica
CATCTGGGTGGGGAAAATTACACTAATTTGATTTTCTTTTTTTTTTTTGGGGGGGGGGGGGCTTATACCCAGTCCTATTTTCAATAAAAACATAATTTTTCAGCACTGCATGCATAATCCAAAGCCTCTTATCCATGCAACTTTAGTACTCACCATTTCTGTTACTTTTTGAAAACTTAGATTTTAGACGTGGAGAGTTATTGCTCAGTTTGTCCCGTTTCTTCTTTGTATCTGAAGATAAATAACAACATATTTTGATGAATATATAATGCAAGCAATCCAACTCAACTATTTCTTGTTTGGTTATATCCTCTCTACTTCCATACTTTTTTGTATATGTGTAATAAAAAAATAATTTTTTTTTAGTTTAGATGCCAGGGAATAAGGAAGATTGTGATTAAAATATGGAAATGAGCGTACATTTTTCAAGTCCCTCTTATTGATGGGATAATAGTACCAGTTAAGAATGCCGCCGTGGGATAAAGGTGCCTGAAGATTTCTAATGAAGACCAGAAGGTCTGTGGGAACAGCCCTTGTGAAAAAACGGGAAATTAAAATACGTTTTAAGATGTGGCTGACAGGAGGCTTGGCCTTTCTGACTAGAGGGCTTACATCTCCCAACACCTTTCTGGCGTACCTCTGCTACTACCATCCAGAACAGGAATATGAGAAAACGCATAATCCAGAACCATCGCACATTTGTAAAGACTAACTAGACTTACTTCGTCTGTCTGGATTGTATGATAAGTCGGTTGTTTCATCATCTTCATTATCACTTTCTACTTTGTTAGCAATTCTATGTAAAAAAAAAAAAAATCCATTTAGAATACAATTTAAATCTAAAATCATAAATATTAGCAGAAGTAAAAATATTACATTCATACAAATGATTAAATTTTGGTAAAAAAATAATGAGAAGTGGGATCCAAATCAGAGGCGGATCCAGGAATTCAAAATAGAGGGGGCCCAGGAAGGGACTTCCAGAATAGAGGTTCTAGCCCATCTCAGCCGGCACAGGAAGGAGTTTTAATGTGCCTAAAAATGATGGGCGATTCCATTATTTTGTTGAAGTTATGCTGTAGCACTCAAGTAATAATGTGCCGGAATACACCCATCATACATGGTCTGGTGGTGTATTCTTCGGTATTCAGCCAAAGAGAAGAAAATAATGCAATTGCCCATAAATTGCATTATGTATTGTTGGTAATCAGGCACAGGGTGGAGGTCATAATAATCCTTGTCGAGTGAAAGAAAATTTTGCAATTGGAAATGTTGAAATAAAATATAAATCTTAATTCCAAGCTTTTGTTACATGTAAGTTATTCATCGAGAAGAAAAGTATTGGCCAAGGAAAATAAGAGAATCTATGGAAATTTGGACCAGGCACTCCACTCTCAATCGTGACCGTGGATACGAGCTACCGGCAGTACTGGAGGAGGTGTTGTCACATGATCATTCAAACTCAACTGCATGCTTGAACATCATGTGGATCTGTGTAAATACATTAGTTTCCCTGAAGAAGTTGCTGAGATAGTAACGAAAGCTTGGAAGTAAGATTTATATTCAACATTTCCAATTGCAAAATTTTCTTTCACTTTACATTATGAGTATTGGAATAGTATCAAATATTTTTAAACAATAATAACCCTTATTTATTCACAAGATTCTTTCACCCTGTGCGAAAGGCAGCGAAGTACATTAATAAAATTTTACATAAGACTTATAACCGAAAATAAAAAACAAAAACTCATAATTGAAAAAGTCTAATTTTATCCTCTTGAATGAACAATTTTTTTTCCTTAGCTAAAATTTGATTCTATGGAGTCACTGCTATAGTTATTAATATTTTAAAGCATTTATTAATTTTTAACCCATATTAACAATCTTTGCTGGTAGGTGACTAATTCAGTTGCAATATATGACATATTTTTAGCTCTGTCCACACTATCAAATTTTCTTTGACAAAAAAAAAAATGACCATATATAGTCATGATGTGCCTATATATGGTCATGATGTGCCCATATATAGTCATGATGTGCCTATATATGGTCATGATGTGCCCATATATAGTCATGATGTGTCTATATATGGTCAGGGGATGTGATGTCTTCATGACCATATTTAGGCATGTCACATGATTTTTTCAAATAAAATTTGATTGTCTGGATAGGTCTTAACAGTGGTTAGAGGGTTAAACTTTAGCAGGCAAGGTTGAGTGAGTTACCTTCGGCTTGCTATTCGACTGCTGTTTCTTCCCATCCCAAGACATTTCTCTAGATGCGGGGCGAACCGTGACGCAGCTAAATTGCGGTCGCAGTTGGGACAGATGCACTCTAACTGCTTCTTCTGTGGAGGGTTTCCAAATACATCTAAACCATCTTTGTGAACTATTTCTATAAAATGAATAAATATAATTAATATAAATATATAAATATATATATATATATATGTAGTGAGACTGAGAACAAGTAACAGAAAACGAGGGTTGACGTGTTTCAGGAACATAATAATATATTTATTTTAACACAAATATTTCGGTCGTCCCTGCAACCTTCTTCATTGTGAACTGAACATACAACAAACTTTGCATAGAGTATATTGGCACATCAAGGAAGTAATTAGGCATAAATATTAGCATGACAAAATAAGGTGATTAATGGAATAACTAATTGTTTATGTGTGGTCAGATAGCAGATATAAATTGTTTGCCTACTAACAAATATAAATTCATTGGTCATTTGATATATTGGATTTAAACAAAATAGTTGATGAAAATATATAATGGTAATATATACGGCTATTAAAAGCATAGTAATTAAAATACAGTTATGTAATAAAAATATCAAGATTGTGTCGTAAAAGTGACGGGTTTTGTAAAAGTACATATATATATATATATAAATTAATATAAATTACTTAATAAAAACAATTAATCATAATCATTCATAATCATTAAATAATGAAAATTATTCATAATTTTGTAACAAATCATAAATAATTAAAGGTACACCTGGTATGATGTTGGCTAGGACCTAATCAAGTACTGACCTTTGACAGACCAAAAGCCCATGGCTATATAAGATAAGAGGGAGAATGACTTTGAATAATTTTTTTTAGTTATTTAACAGAAATGTGGTGTCCTTTAATGATGTAATCTCCATGCAATGTACTCAAAGAATCATAAAAATCATTTTTGATATTAACTTGCTCACTTTATTAAAAGTAACACACAAATCAACTTGAACATAGAAAGTAGTGTTTTATTATTTTTATTACAATTATCTGGTATAAAAATCAGGGTACACATTTTTGAAATTAAATAATTTCTATACTCAAGTTTCTAATAATTTTTATGTTCAAAATGAGCAAGTTTAATTAAAAATTTTTTTTAAATGATTTTTTAAAAATAATTTTTAGGGGACAAGACATCTTTAAATGTGCAAGCTCTGTACACAAAGCAATCCCTATTTTATTCAGATCACCTACGGTACATTATTTTACATCATTTAAAATACATACTTACCATATTCTTTCTGGGAGCTGCAAAAATACAAATGTTACAATGTATTGGTTGAAATACTTCACAAAATAGGTTGATTTGACTACGACAATGATAATGATGACAATTGACAATAATAATAATAGGATTAATAAAATTAATAATATTGATAATAATAACAAAATATAATTATTATATGAAAGCAAATAACTTAATGTATTTCATATGCTAAATTTAAATTTATGATAGTTAAAAAATAGAATGTAATATAAGAAAGTGAATTTATAGTATTTTTGTATTTAAGTTTACATATACAATTTAGCTAAATTGTTAATACAAATTATAAATCAATTTATATTTAATGTAGATTTCTTCATCAACCATAATAAGTCAATTAACAGTGATTCATTTCCCTTTTTATTTCTCATATGTAAACACTGCTGATTTTAACATGAACTAATTATCTTTGCCATTTTCGTACTTTGCTGAGACTGCATATTCCCTGATTGTCTAATCTACTGAATGACTCATCCAGAATATGATGTCATAAATTTGTTGAAGTGGGTGCGATTGACCTCAGACCTTTTAAATAATTGCCATTTTATGATTAATTTAATCATTAAACATAAGATATACTTGGATTTCACAAAATAAGGAAACAGTTCTTACTCTTCATCGACATCCTCTAAAAAAAATGTTCCTATTTTACATGATCGGTGAATTTCAAAACACAACCCAAGTGTCACTTCGTCTAGAAGCTCATTGAAGACATCTTCTGTATATGGCTGTAAAGAAACAGTTCAAGTGACAATAATAATAATTATATTCAATAATAATAATGATAATGATGAAGTAATGACGATGACGATTAAGATGATGATTATAATAATATACTGTAGAAATATATATTGCATCTTTTGCTGAAAGATTCATGGCTCTAGCAGTGGCCATTGGATCCATATAAATTGGCCAACCAGTACAAAGTGCAACCTTCTCTTGTAGACCGCACCTTATCTGGGTGGAGAAAGGGTCGAACCAATGACCTCGCAGTTGAGAGTCCAAACCACAACTCCTGTGCCAGCCACTTCCACCTCAGAATTCCAAATGTTGAAGTCCAAGGTTTTGGTTGTAATTTTGTTTTGGATCTGATTTATTCTGTGTAAACATGATAACCCAATCAAAGATGCCAGTGTAGGCAAACACCACATTTCTTCTGGATATGAGTGCGTAATGTTGCAGTTAGTACCGTATACTGTATTCTCGCGTATAAGTCGATCTACATATAAGACGACTCCCGAGTTTGAATTTTTGTATGTTGGGCATATAATTTGCTATAATTTATTATTTATAAGAGAATATATGGTAATCAGTGAATTATCATACGAACTTATTAAGAGATATATTTTGGAGGAAGACGACATGGATAAGTTTTTCCAAAGGACACAACATAGCCTCAGGCTTGATTTTTGACCTTTTGATTAGAAGCACAAACCTTATCAAAATAACTGTAATTGTCTGATGTTAAATAATCATTTCTTACAAGGAATGGATTTTCCACGCTATCACTGCCATCAAGAGATACAGCAGTGAGCAGACCTTCCATCAGAGGCTGGGTTGAAAAGCACACTGACGTGACTATTAACCCTTCCAGCTCTACTGTCGATCAAAGATTTTCACTGATGAAGAAAACAACCTTGGCTCACTCGCTCGAGGTCCAGATTAGGAGGCAGGCATCTTAAGCTCTAATTGGGAGAAAATGAAAAATAAATATGTTACCTGTTAAAAAAATCAATACTAGGAACCTCCTAAACACTATTTAATAGCATTCCTTCTTTAAAGAAAAATCAGGTGTTTAATAACTTAATTAGGAACACACCAAATAATAATAATAACAATAATAATAATAATAATAATAATAATAATAATAATAATAATAATAATAATAATAGTAACAACAACAACAACAACAACAACAACAACAACAACAACAACAATAATAATAATTAGAACATTTATAAAGTGTTCCTCCACCAATGGTCTCATGGCACTATGTACTTACTACATGTCATAGACCCTGGGTATTCAACCTTTTAAGCTGGTGGCCAGTGCCAGTCAGTTTGGGCCAGGAGAGAGAGGGGGGGGGGAAACATAATTTTATTCTTCTAAATTTCTTCAATCACAAACCAACTTATTTCCTGTCATCATCATATGGGCCTATTAGAAGTAGCCACTGTTTACTGTATATAAGAACTTTTTGACTAAAAAATATGCCCCGAAATAGCACTCTCAGACTATAAAAATGTTTTTTTCAAAGCAGTGTTGTCCCACGAAATGATTGGTTTCAATCCTGACAGGGTCTCATTACTTTCTAAGCATCCCTTACTAAAGATCATCAATAATTCTATTAATTTCGATTTTTTCCTGTAAATGACAAAGTTTTGAGATTAGGTCATTCTTATTTGGCCATGGGAAAGTTGTCTTCAAAAAATACTCTTTTTTTTATAGCAACTATTGCAGGCAAGATTAAAGTTGTCGGGAGGCTGGAGTTGACCTGTGGGCACGGGGTTGAATACCAGGTTCATATAGGAGCTTTCGATTGCACGACGATGGTGTCACTAAAAGTCATCTGCACATGCGAGAACGTTAAGGTCACCTTGTCAAGTAGATTCTGAAACACAATTTCAATTTTTTATTTTCGCGTTTCTTATATTATTTAAATTTTTATTTTATTCATTTTGTTAATTTATTTTGGCCTATAGCTCAGACATGTCAGTGCACCATGAGCATCTGCAACGGATACTGGTGCATTAGTATAAATTTTGTTTATTAATTATTATTATTATTATCTACGTATGCAATGTAGGACGGTCACGCATGAGTGATCACGTTCTAGCGTCGCGTCGTCGCACAAATAGAAAGCTCCCTATTGATCCACACCACTATGATGTAAAAAACAATTTTTTTTTTCTTTTCATGAAACAGAAAAGAATAAGTATTCCCAGCACGTTTTTAGTTTTCTTACTATTTAGTATTACACTTCCTATTTTATTTAATTTATTATTATGAAATGACTGCTTTTAAATTTAAAAAGGAAATAATCCTTTTAAAATAGAAATTGTTAAAAAAAAAAAAATAGTATCAACAAACAAGACATCCATACACACATTCGTCTAATTAATGAGACAACAGTTTGAAAGTTATTAAACTACAGACAGTACAAATAATTATATTAAAAAGGTAAGCACAAATCAAAGTTGTTTTGCAAGCTTTTAAATCTGGCAATGGTCATGTATTTACTTTTAAATTAGACTTATGTAACGAACTAAAAAAAAATCCATAATTTATCACATTTTTTTCTCAAGATTAAGAAGTTATTCAACATTTAGGAACAACCGTAGGCATACGTCGTTCATTCATACACTATTTCTATCGCCGAAAATAGGCCCTAGATCTTTTCCGTCCGTCGTCGTTGGCCAAGCCTACAGTTGCGTTGTTTTTGTACCATGTGAAGTAACTTTTAGAGCAGTGCATCTCTCATGAAATTTAATAAACTTTTGACTAACCTGATAGTTTATCTTATTTTCTTTCAAATGTGTGAAGTATTGATAGGTCTTACTTCATTCCATAAAGAAATTATCTGCTAATTACTATTTCAACCAAAAACTGGTCGCCACAATCAAAACATTGTAATTCCTGGATAATGTCAAAGGTTAGACCCTAGGCTCTGTTAAATGATTGATCAACGGCATATAGGATTTACATTACCATAAAATACAAGTCTAGGACGAGGTTAGGTATCTAATATACAATCGCATGCGCAGATAAGTCATTCCTTCTTTACCAAAACATTCATTATGCCGTGGTCTGAGTAGGCAGTGACTAGAGGGTTTACTTTCACTTTTTTTTTTTGGAAAATGCCTTCTGAAAGGGTTAGTTATTTTCTCATAATCATAACGTTGCTTTCTGAGGCATACAACCTTTCAATCATTTCGTTTAAGAAGCTAGGCCTAGGCTAGCACAGTCAATTTATTTCTGACGGACTCGAGTCAGTCAGTGGAGTGCCTAACTATAGCCTAGGCCTAGCCTATAAATAGGCCTAGCTAGCCTATCATTCCCGTTCCTTCTGCTGCCTCCTCGAGTCGAGTCCTCCTGGCTTTCTCTCTGACTGGCATAGACAGCCTAGTTTAGTCGTAGGCCTAAACACTGACTGAGAGGGGTAGCCTAGACTAGCCTAGCAAGATTAGAATAGAATAGAGATGACACATGTTTAAAAAAAAATTATATCAACAAACATACAAAACAAAAGTATGTATTTCAATTTCATATTTTCATAGTATCTATTATTGTAATTATTGTAATTTTCTTTGACCATATTATGCAATAAATGTTAATGAATCTAAGCCTAGGGCCAGGCCTAGTCAAGGCCCTAGTAGTAGAACTAGTCTTATTAGAGTTTTTGGTCCCCAGTCCCAATTCCCCAGTCCCAATTCCCCAGTCCTGAAAGTTTGTGGAACATCGTACGTAATTTGTAACTGAAAGTATGACATCAATCAATAAAGAAATCAACATTTTCATAGACAAAAAAAAAGTTTATTCAAAAGCAAATACAGTATGATAACTCATTAATTATTATTTAGCATATACTATGAATTATGCACAACAATGCAATGAACTGTATATATAGAATTTAAAGCATCTTTAGTATGAACCACAGACTTTAATCATTCAAGTGTATTTTATTTTACAGCGTAAAAAATTGGTGGATACATGGGGTGAAGATGAATTGAAGAACTCCATGAAAGAATCTCGAAAAGAGAGATCAAAGGATTCAAAAAGTAGAAGAGATGGAGAACGGGATGATCGTGAAAGGAGGAAGCGAAAAGAGGAAAAAGGTAAACCTACAGTGTTGAATTGATATTTGGTGTTGTTTGAATTGTATGTCTCGATTTTGGCGTTAAATTAATGCATTTTAAAGAGAATATTGCTTTTATGTTTTAATATGTCATAAATTTATTAAAATTTCTAACTTTTATTTCTGCATTAGTTGTCATAATTGTATTAATGTTATTACATTAATACATAATTGTATTAATGTATTAACAAAGGAGGCGGTTTGATTCTTTAAAATGATGTTTGTAAACTATAAAACTGGACACACACTGTGATGGTCAATGGCGATTCCAAAAGAAAATGATCGTTTTCAATTTAATATCGACGCGGACTGCTACTGACAATCAACAGACAACGTTGCATCGGCAAGCGCTTACAAAGACTGGAGATGGATTTGTCAGCCAACTTTAATGCCAGCTGATATACAGTAGTGTGTCCCCAACTTAAAAGCCAGCTTTTTGAGGAAGAATCAAAGAAGTGTGTGTCCAACCTGTTTTTAATGCCTAAAGCCAGGCACTCTCTGCGTTGTATGACGAATCCAACTCAGCACCCTGTGATCGCTAGAGGACAACGCAGTCTGCTGATTGTTGGTGGCAGTCTGACTGGATTAAAAATTATCCATTGCACGTTCTCCATAGAATCCCGTCTGCAGTTTAATTATATTTATTTATTTTAGTGTCTGACTTTAAATTTAGTAAACTGTGGATGGCAGACTTATATACATAAGTGAATTATGGCCACATAACACTTTTCATTGGTTTATTTGTAGATCAAGGAAGTAGAGAGAAAGACAGACGAGAGACAAGAGATCGAGAAAACAGAAGAGAACATAGGGACGATGAGAAAGTAAGAGCTAATAATCTGTTATGTATGCCATGTTATCACTCATGCGGTCGTATTATTTCATTAAAAAGATGAGAGAACCAAAAGTGGTATGCAGACATCTCATTGTTGATATAAAAATAATTTAAGTTACTGTACATCAGAAAATACAACTTTATATATGCTTCCAAATCTGAAGCTCTGACGAGACTATGGATGTCATGATGTGCCTATATATGGTCATGATGTGATGTCATCATGACCATATGTAGGCATGTCACATGTTTTTGTCAAAAAACATTTGATAGTCTGGACAGGGCTTTAGTCCTTTGTGAATTTAATTTACCATCCATATATAGATTCTAGGCATCTGATTGGTTAAAAAGCGGGTAATAACTTCAACGATCACAGTCCTATGACATAAGTTGAATGTTAGTTCACAAATTCCTGGGGAAAAAAGTACTGTCACGTTAAATGATTGTACTTTTTAGCCCTATCGCGATGTAATCTCTTGCCACACATACTGTGTAACTTTGATATGCAATTCATGGCATGCACCCATGCACATATGGTAAAAGTGATGGGACCTCATGAGAGATTAGCCCTTTGATCACCTAGGCCTAGAAAGTAAGCCAAAGCTTACTTGATGGGTACTCTTTTCATTACCTTTTTAGGCCTCATAGAATTTATATGTGAGGCATATAAAACAAATATTGACTCCTCTAGATTCGGGAAACCGGGAAATATCCCCTCGGTCTCCACATCACCTCGGGGCAATAGATTTCACCATTCCCCTCCTGAACAGTCAATATTTGTATACTATTATTATTATTACTATGTATTATTCTGCTAGGATGATCGAAGACATAGGGAGGATAAGGAACGGAGAAGGCCAAAAGAGGATGACGATGAAAGGAGGCGGAGGAAGAAGGAAGAAGAACGATCAAAATCTGGGAGACATGGCAATGATAAAAAAAAAGATGATGATGATAGGGAAAGGAGAAAACATAGAAGAGAAGAAGAAGACAGAGATCATGAAAAAGATGACAAGGAGAGGAGGAGGAGGAGAAGGCATGAGGATGATGATGAAAGGAAAGATTCTGGAAAAAGAAGGGAAAGAAAACATCGGGATGAAGTATGGGCAAATTTATTATTTTATATAATTTTGTTTATAGATGGTTATTCCCAAGGTAAATTGTTCTTCGCAGTAACAGGGGTCCCAAGTTTCCTGGAATTCACAGGAGTCTCGTAGAAATTGGGATGGCCTCCGTACTCCCACAGGCAAGCAAAAATCTTTCTGAAAATAACTCATCTCCCACAAATTCAGAATATTTGCGTGTTTTTCTACCTTATTATCAATTGGCTCACGGAAGTCAGCTCAAGAAAATGACTTTTTTTTAAATGGATTTTTGGTTTTAAAAACTGACAATCTTACGATTGGACTATGGGCACTGTCATTAAAAACCCCCCAGTATTTTCTGAGTCATTATCATGACAATAGTGGAGGTTTAACTTAAGATGCTTGCCTTCTAATCCAAGGGTTTGAGGTCAAACTGACGAATAACAGAGTTTTTCTTCACAACCAAAAGCAACTCCACTTCCTAAGACATGAAGTTGTTTACGTAGGATATCATGTAGTGTATTTGTTATGTTGGAAGAGATTACTATTTCTTCGTTTATTTTAACTGGAGACAGTAAATTTTATCTTGTATCTTGTGTCTTGTACTTAATGTACAAGTAATTATGTTCATTATAATTATGCAATAATTGGCCCAATTGCCTTTATAAATGAATTTAGAAACAGTAAATGCCTGTAAATTACATTGAATTAATTATAATAATAAGGTTTCTTATGAAGTAATGCCTTTTTTTTCCCAAGACGGAGGAGGAACGAAGAAAACGAAAAGAAAAGGAACGTGAAAGGCGACATAGAGAAAAGGTATCAATTAGAATCAATTTGTAGCGTATGAACTAAATATTTTAAAGCTTTGTTTAATAATTAACAGCTTTTGAATATATATTTGTGCTCCATAATAGATTTCTTAGGGTATGCAAATTGTATGTCATTCTTTCATATTTGTTTAACAAGACAGAGGTAAAGTATTTCTTCATTTTCAAAGATGTTTTTTTCAAAGATGTTTGTTGGGAATCACAAGATTTTTTTTAATTAAAATTATATTCATAGGGTTAATCCTACCTTTAACCCTTTACATTTAACATTCTAAAACCCTGATTTGATGTATGATTTGTTTTGTATTCATGTGCTTAAAGCTAAACCTATGTACTGGATTGCTTGTGTTCTGTGTGTATTAAAAATATTAGGAAGCTGTAGAAAATGGTAGCGCTCATAAAGATCGTAGAAGATCTGAGAGACGAGAAAGAGACCACGACAGTGACAGCAGGGATAGAGAGAGGAGAAGAGAAGACAGAAAACACAGAGAGGATCAACGAAAACATGAAGACAATGATGAGAATAAACATAGAGAACGTCGTAGAAGGCCTAGTGATGATGATAGAGATCGAAGGAAACAACATAAGGAGGAAAAGGATGACAGCAGAAAAACGGGAAAATCTAAAGAAGAGGTAAAATCTCTTTCCACTGGATAGGAATAAAAAAAAGTTGTTTTATTTCAAATTTTTGTAACCTGAAAAAGAAATTTTTAGTGGAGTACTGTTTGATTGGCTACAGCTACCTCTGATCCCCTTGAGTCCAGGCCGTGTTTACTTGACACAGCTAGGACATCCATTTTCACTAGAATACAAAAACACATGCTTGGGGGTCAAGGTCAGCAGTGTATGAAGTTTTTATGAAAATATAAAAAAAATCTCTTATACACATCTAGATGTGTATAAGAGACAGCTCTAAAGATCTCCACGGTTCAGCGCACACACAGTGGCTACCACCAGGTTAGGCGACTGAGCTAAGCTGCTCTCTTCAGCTCAAAAAGCAGAAACAGTACTCTTGGCAAACTGCTCAGCTCAAATTTTGTATGAACAACGGCTGTCTCTTATACACATCTAGATGTGTATAAGAGACAGGGGTTGGGCCACCCAGCCTTGTTTTTCATGCAGTCTAAAGCTAATTTCAAGGCCTCAGCCCACCTTCATTAACCTCCTTGCTCATCCTTAAAATCCATTCATTGTTTAGAGTTTACCATTGTTATCAACCCCCACCCTTAAATGTCTACCACTCTTAGTTTTCTACAACTACAGTCCTACTATAGACATATAAGTCAAATAAAATGTTTAGTTATATGTGTCAAAAACTGTTTAAAGTTCTTTCCAATGTTTGCTGACACCAGGAATTTCATGATGAGGAAGCAGAGAAGCAGTCAGAGATACAAAGGAAAGAGAAACTTAACAACCATGAGGGCTTTGGACAGACATTCCTAATTGAACCAACGGAATCAGCTGTAATTTGTTTTGTTTGTTGAATTGAATTTGCTTGCGAAGCATTTCATCTTTTAATAATATCATTTGCTTATAGCAGTTTTGGTCAGGTTATTGTACTAATCATGAATGCATTTTCATATATATTCTCTACAGATTTCCCAACCTACCACAGGTGGGCAAAGTGATATGCATGGCCCATCTTCCACCTTTTGCTAGAAAACCCCTTGTTTTTAGGGCCTGATGCCAATCGCCATTAAAAAAAAAACAAAAAAAAAACAAAAAAAAAAACTAATATAAAGTGAGCATGAAGCTGTTTTAAAGCAGTGCATGAAGGTTTTTGTAGGCCCATTGGAAACATTGAAGTTTGGGTTGAGCCTCAATGTTGAAAAAATAACTTCAGCCCTCTGACCCACTATATGCCAACCCCCTGCTCTAACCTATTCTGAATGATGCATCGCTTTGTTTGCTGTGTGTCTATCGTATTACTTTAATATCGTTCTCGTATTGTGTTTTTATTCAATGTGCTTGCTCTTCAGCTGAGTTGCATGATGTCCTACCAATCAGGGTGTTTACATTTTCAACATGCATTAAAGAATTAATTAAATAAATATATGCACCAGCTTTATAAGGGTCAGCTCATGTTATTTGTCGTTTTCATTCTGTCTTGGCTTTTCCAATCAGTGTATTAGATTAAATTATTATTTTATTAGGCTTATTTGGGGAGCCTAGCAAACTGACTCCAAGTAAAAGCCGACCCATTCTGGTTTTAAACTTTGCTCTTGGATTGGATTTGATTTGATTTATTCGGTATAAACACCAAGGCTAGCCCACGAAAGTCTAGAAGATGACTTATTTCCAGTGGGGTCCTTCTAGTGGTGATTGGGCAGTACACTGGGAGACAATCCCCTACTCTTTTCCGAAGAGTGTACTGCGTTCTTTAACGTGCACATGGGCCATAAATGCACACAAGACCAACGTCTTAAATGTCTCATTCGAAAGACGGTGCGCTATCGTAACTTGTATTTCAGCCCTCCAGCTGAAACACAAGGAGAGGCTGTGATGGGAATTGAACCGGGGGACCCAGAGATCTTCACGGTTCAGCACACACACAGTGGCTACCACCAGGTTAGGCGACTGAGCTAAGCTGCTCTCTTCAGCTCAAAAAGCAGAAACAGTACTCTTGGCAAACTGCTCAGCTCAAATTTTGTATGAACAACGGACTATAACAAATGGTGCTTTTTCTGATTAAATCTTGAATAGGAGGTTATCAACGATGAAGATCTGAAACCTGAGAAAATAAGTGAGAAACAGCAACAAAATCTTGATGAAGATGAAGATAATTATGATGATGATGATTTTGAGGTATAGTCATTTCTTAACAAATTTACATGTGTTATCGTGCTGAATAGTCGGTACCTTCTCAAATACTTGCGAAAAACTTTGCAGGGGATTCAGGTGTAAATGGAACCCACGACATGAAGATAAGCCATGTGTCATAACCACTATATCACCGGGTGACTAGTGTTGTATCTGATTCCCTAGAAGCAGCGGTTATGGCAATGCTATTTCGTTGTGATTTTGTCAGGAAAATTATCACTTGTATGATATTTTCCTGACGCTAACACACATCAAAATAAGTTTATATTAATTCTTGCCTCACATTGTCTGTAAAACAAATGTTCTTATTGAGGGCAAGATGACTGGGATGTTTTGCCCTTGATTACTGGTACTGGGCCAAGTAACTGTCTTAACAGAGACATCTGGTAGCCATTGACAATGAAGTTGGCATTTGGATGACACTACTTTTGGGACTATTAATAACTAGTCCTTTATCTGATGGAAATGCATGTTTTATTATTAGTTTGTAGAAAGCTGTGAAACAAAATTTTTGAATTCTCTGATTATTGACTGCTTGTATTCAATTGTAATCATCATTTTATTTTAGGATTATGATGATGATGATTTTGAAGATGACAATGAAGATGATGAATCCGAAAAAACTCCAGTCACAGTAAGTCAGTTTCTGTTTTTAACAATCCTGGATCTCGGTTGAGATATAACTGTATTAATAACTGGTACAAAATATATGCAGTATACAAGATATAAAATTTACACAGAGCTTTTGGATAACACTTGTCCTATGTTGGTGGTTTTGAAGTTTAGGAGTTTTTTATTGGAAGAGAATCAATTTGAGGAAAAAGTTTAATTTTTAAAAATATTTGATTACGCCAACATTTTAATTCGGTAGAAATCTGAATATGATGAGCTGCGTAGAGCAATGGCTGAGGAAAATGAGGCAACATTAAGAAGGAGCATGGTAAGTATAATCATCGATCTCTTCAACCTTCATTTAAATTGGAACAATCCAACATTTCAGTTTCAATTTTCTTCACTTGCAACTTAATTAACAAAAAGTGGCATAACAAAAAGGCTAAGCTTCATGGCACGCAGTCATACAAATAATAACAATAGCAAAAATACAAAAATATGAGTAGGCCTGACAAAATAATTCAATTAATGAGCCGAGGTACCTGATAAAATATGACTAGGGATTGTTTTGAATGTGTTTAATTTTGTGCAGTTTTTAAATCATAATATTAATAATATATTCTCATATTAATTGTAACATGTTTTTTAAAATGTTGTATTCAGGTGTTTAAAACAGGGGGTAGCAAGTAGCATGGAGGAATATTGTTGTCTTTGTATTATTTTCCTAATGTTATTTTGATGTGTAATTTAATTTGTATTTATTTTCATATTTTTATGGCTTTTGTAATTCAGACCATTTAAGCCTTAGTCTGCTGTTTGTAAATGTTTTGGCAAATTTTATACTTGAAAAAATGAATAAGAAAGTAGATTAATAAAAAATGAGATATAGTGTTAATAGGTTTTTATACTCCTTTTCAATTGATTTATATTTTAATTTAGTTACTGGCTTTTTAAGAACTATAAATACAGATATTATTAGAATAGATATATTGTCTGTTCTTGTTTCAGTGATTGTTTTATGGCAATCTATATTTCGGTGTTCAAAATGTTTTAGTAAAGAGAATAATTTATGTAACAAACAATAAATTGGCATAAATCATAAGTTTTTCTGCTTTCTTAGGGAGGCGGAACATCATCATCATCCTCATCATGTAAGTAAGAACTTGTCTTTTATTTTAGTCAATTATTTTTTTTAAAATTTTAACCATGTTACATGATTTAAACATTCCTCATGTCTACCATGACTTGTAATTATGACATTTTCTTTTTCTGGCAGAAAAATATTAACAATGTTATATTGTGTTATAGCTTCTTTTATTTCAGTCTAATTACAAATAATATAATAATAATATAATAATAGTGGCATATAATATATTATAATCTTTTAACTTTTTTGTTATCAGCACGACCTACAACTTCTAGAACTGGTCGTACATTCGTTAATTTTGTTGCTGCAAAACAGCGTCAAATCAGCGACAAGGTCTCGCAGAAAACCCGTAAGCGCGGCAAGGAACTAATGGCTCTACTTGACCTGGATGTAGTTAACTTTGACCTCTTGGACATGGCACCAGTGAATGAGTATGATCTTTATATTAGAAGCTTTGGACAGTCTAATACAAAACAGGTACATATTTTACCATCTCTGGCATATTAATAGCTTATAATTTGTTAGACAAATCATATCCCAGTATAATATAATTTATTGCAAGTTGAAGTGAGACCTCTACAGTTTATAAATATGTAAACATTCTTTTTCCAAGATGATTAGAATTTTACCATTTAAATGCAAATTTGTTCAGGCTTATGTCCAATGTAATGAAGACAACCTAGAACGTGAAATTCAGACTGAAGAGATAGAAGTAGACACAAAATGGACGCAGCATCCTGCAGACGATTCAAGAGGATGTGGCGGTATGGTGTTTTTGTTTTAGAATTATCAATTAAGTAATTTAATATTGAAAAAAAAAAATTTTATTAGATAAAACCAGGATATGGGTTACACCTATAAACAACTCCACTTCCTTGTAATGAAGGTAGGAAGGTAGGTAGGTAGGTAGGAGAATGACCCACAACTTGCATATGTCTCTGCCTAGCAGCCGTAAAGAGGCACTTCATGGTAGCTATATGTTCACATCATTCCACAACGACAGTGGCTGAAATGAACCATGCATCAGGGTAACCCCCTACTCTTCCGAAAGATGCAATGGGTTCTTTAACACTCTGCTGGCCAAACACAGAGATCCCAGGTTCAGGTTTTTTTACGGAATCCAATAGATGGGGTAAATACCGATATGTACTAACAATTTGAACACTATATTCAGTCTGGACCGTAAGTATTTCACTATTTGTTTGTTTACATTAGCGAGCGGTATTGATTTACTTTCATGAAATTGAGATTATCTCAGCTTCATTTGTAAGTTAAAGCCATAAATTATATTAAATTATATAGAGGGAAAAATGTAAACAAAATATGTTACGTTTATATATTTTTAGGAGAAGGTTCATCAAAGGAGGACGAGAATAACACTATGTTTAAGGGAGAAGATTCCATGCGACTTGCTCGCTTCCTGGACAAAGCTGCCAACGTAATCAGCACGCTGTTGGAAGAAGAGGCGGCAGGCAGCCATCATAGTAGTCTCCAATCCAGTAACCTTTGTTTTAGTCGAGGTTTCACTAACCTCACAACCAATCACACTTTCCTTGAAGGTAAGAATAATATATTAATACTAAGTTCTGATGATATGACATTGATGTTAATGATGGTGATGAATGAAATAATGATGAATTTGACAACATCAGATATGATATTTGAGGCTTGCCATTCCGAAATCAGCATCAGTGACCAAAACAAGAAAATTGACTTTTTAATTTATTCATGATATTCATATTCTCCATATTATAACCTTTGAGGTGATAGGTCAATAGGTCAATTGACTTACTATTGCCAAAGTTGTGAGTAAAAGTATTATGGCTTCTGTACTATAGAACAATAAAGTATACAATACTGCCGCATTATTATGCTAATTTCTCAGTTTAGCATTTACCATCAGGATGCCGGTTTTGGTGGAGACTGTAGCCTATCTTCCCTTGGCCCTCGGAAAGATAGTCTACATTCTCCACATCACCAAGGCTTGCTAATTGGTTGATATCTATGGGGGCATTTAGCATTTACAAGAGAAAAATTCTATTAGAAAATGACCAATGGGGTAGTAGATCTCTATTTGCTCTATTTATCGCCGAGATAAAATGGAGGATCAACTGCAATAATAAGATATTTCGATCTGTTGCATCCAGGGATCTTAAGTGTTTGTACGACTTGTTAGATCTATTATGCACAGATAACATTCATATACTGTATTTGGCTGTTGGAATTTTGGTGCCTTGATTTTCTGTATCACTGATGTAAAAAACCAATAAATTAACAATACAAATAAACAATATAATAGAAAATAAATTTTTAAAAAGGTGAAAATATTAACGTTGAAAAAAAAAAATACACTTATTGATGATGTTCAGTCATTTTATTGAATTTGATTTGAATCTTGTGTTGTTTTGATGGAATGTTTTTTTTTGTGATAAATAAAAGTGGTGGTTTCACTACAAGAGATAAAAAATCACCAAGGGACTATAGATTACCACAGTCGTGTCGTCACAACGCCAGGTAGCGCCCTTTGTTGCCAACCAGGCATTACGCCTGAATGCCTGCATAGGCTTTCTGGAATAGGCATCGTAAAATCTAATATTTTACAATCAAAATGTACTAAAAACACAAAAGCTCGCATTATACTAGTTATCAAACACACATTTAATCATCAATTGAAATCTACAAAGAAAAACTAAGATACAACATCTTAATAATTATGTTAGAAATTGCGATCAACGCATTTTGCAACGATAGCAACGGAGTAGTATCACGTGGTGTCGTGAAGTAACACTGCAGTACTCTATAGATTGCACCATTGCCCTAAAACTAGAGCAGTCAGTATTTGTTTTTATTACCTTATACATAAATTACATATCAACGCAGCCTAGAGATTGCACATCGCGCGACAGGGCAACAATTTTTATAATTGCCTGCTTCTTAACCAATCAGATTCCAGTCTGTGTATGTTGTATATAATAATGATATAGTTACTTTCTTTCTACTATTATGTTGGTTTTGTATAGTTTTTGTATAGTTATAGCTAACAATTTTTTGTGTTGTCAGATTACCAAAGATATAATTTTCTTGTTGATAAGGATCCTTCAATCTAAAAATGATTACTTTCAGGGCGTGATGTGTTGCAAGTGCAATTTCACCCTGTACAGACCAATCTACTACTTACAGCTCACACTTTACCTAGGCTTGTAAGTACAACAACTCAAATATAATTTACATTCTTTAAAAGCACATTGACTATCAAGAGAGCAAAGTGGTGGGGGTGGGTTGGCATTAGTTGGTGGATATACTGTAGGGAGTTGTTGGGAGGGGGTGATTTGGGTGGTGACAAATAAGAGTTGATAAAAATACACAATGTGACAATCATATACAATTTATGCTCTACATAGACTGAGTCTTATAAGGTTTATGGAAGGGAGCTGTGTTTGGTGATGAGCAGTGTGGTGAATTCAAGGGGGAAGGGGCCAGCCAGCCCCGCCCTGCCTCTCCACCCTAAATTTTTCAAATTTATACAAAAAAAATAGAGAAAGAAAGAAAATTATATTAAAATTAAAAATCTGAGTAGTGCCATTTCCCTTCATCTAGAGGTGAAATAATCAAAATTTTTCTCCCTTGGTGAAAAGTCCCTGACTGGCTCCCTCTATTACGTATACATTGGTCCGCAACTATAATGTCCGCCACATTCACATGGCAAGACCAGAACCCAGGACCATGGTATTTTAACCAATTATGCTTGAGCTACGTTGATTAAATTATTCCAGTTGTCTTTGATTTAGTAGAAATTACTTATAAATCTTGTTTGTTTTTTCCTTGATATTTTGAAGGACGATAAGAAAGCAAAGACAAAGGTATCAGCACAGATTGTGTTTTTTTCTATTTATCATTCAAATAAGATGGAATTTACTGTCACTTATTTTTGTTTTTTTTTTTGCATGTGATTTGTTTTTGTTTAATTATTATCACTCTGCATTGCTTTGCTGATTTTTGTTTTTTTTTCAAGCCCTATTGTAATAATATTGAACATAAAACCTTCTCCAGACTATCAAATTGGCATGACTAAATATGGTCATGATGACATCACAAAATGACCATATATAGGCACACCATGACCATATATAGGCACATCATGACCATATAAGCACATCATGCTATTGTCAGACAGGTTTTTGTAAGAAAAAATTTGATACTCTGGACAGAATTTTAAATTAACATTTAATTAAATTAATTAAAATGAAATTTTGAATATAAAGTATCAAATAAATCTTCAATGACATATCAAATCTCTTGGGATTTTTTTTTCTGATTTACACTTTTAAACAATTTACTATGAAGTTTTTTTTATAAATCCATTACCAGTCACGCTGTCTGTGCACAGAGTAATACTGTACTGTATTTATAAATGGTATTTTTATGTCTGTTTTAATTGGTGTGGAACCTAGGCTTGTACTTAGTTGTGTTAAGGCTAGATAAACAAACTAATCTCTCTAAACATTTGATGTATATTTACCTCTGATTCCATGTTATTGACAGAAGATTATCAATGAAGTGTTACATTTATGGAGTGATCTAACTCCACAGGGAGGCTCTATTAAACATGCTATTCGTCTTGCCACACATAGAGGGCGACCTTACATTTAGCCTTACAACATAATATATTAAATTGATATAAATCCTACTACATCCAATTTTAAAAAGGAGAAAGCAGTTGGTATTGTGCTGTGTACAGTATATAGAAACATTGTTGTATTACATCTTTGTCCAATGCGACAGACATTCTTTTTACGCTATTGCAAGCATGTACATAACATTGAAGATGCATCTTTATATCTAATATTAAGCAGCCTTTGCATGTGCTAAATCGAAATTATTTTGTGCAATACAATTGTAGCAGTTTCATCGTTTTTGTTTTTGTTTTTTTTTAAATTTATGTATCTAAGTACAGTAGAACCCTCCTTTGAGAAAGCCCTATTAAAGGGACACTTTTTTGGCCATGAAATGAGGAACATGTCTTTCAATACTATGGCCAACCCAGTAATCAGTAAACCCTGTTACCCCCCAACAATCAATCAGTAAACCCAATCAATAAATCAGTCAATAAATCAATCATTCCATTTGTAAGGTGCCATTCTAAAAGTTGTTACTAACCAGACCCATATTCACCCGACACACCCCTATTTTTAAGGGGACACTTTTTTTGGTCTCGATGGTGTCCCTGTTATTGGGGTTTCTACTCTAGTTATTATTAATACTGGTTTGCTCATTAGACTGTAAGTCTTTAAAATTATTGTTTTCAAAGACATGTTTAAAATTATTTGTATAAAATGTATGTATAAAACTATTTGTTATAATTTCATTTGTCATATATATTAGTATCAATTTTTTTTATTGATATTATTCTACAGTTACTAAAATTAATATTGTTTTTTTCTTACTTTATAATGATAATTGCTTGATCATTAACATGTTGATTATATATTAAAAAATGGTTATGAAATGGTAATTTATTAGTGGTAGTAATAAAAATAATGATGATTTAATACAAAATACTAATTTAATGATATAATTAATTCTGATGATAGAGAAATTGTAATAATTATAGTTAAGTATATTAAGTACTAAATGAGAGTATTCACAGCCTCTTCCTTGTATTTTTCAGTCAATTTCAAAACATCCTTTAAGTGGTTGTGGTCTTATATGTCTCTGGAACCTGAATATGCCAACTAAACCACAGAAGTAAGTACCAAAATCTAGATTAGGAGTGGGCCTAATTGATCGGATTGCCAAAGTGAATTTTGCATTTTAACAGAGAGAGCCACACCCAAACCACACCCAAACTTTGATATTTCCAGAAAAACATTCATGCACTGCTTTTATAGTGCTTTATTCTCAGTTTTGATATTTCTTTTTACTGATGGTCAGTATCAAGCCTTAAAACTAGGGATTTTTTTGCCAAAGAGGGTAGGCTGGCCACACACATAGGGTTGTCGCTAGCCACAAAAAAAATTACCATCGGGTCGCATGTGGCCAGCGGGCCACACTTTTGTCTATTTGCGACCTAGACCTATTATTTTCAACAATGTACTGTTAAAATTGCGTAAGATTTACTTTGTTTAACTCTAATAATTTCTCAGTCGATCTTATTTTACATGCCAAATTGTTGTGTTTTCCATTAATTAATGATCAGTAAGTTGAATTTTGTCTAAGTCCAAGTTTTTCAATAGCCATTTTGGATTTGACTTAGGCAAGTTTCAACTGTATTTTCTCCATCTGAATTTTTGTGCCAAAGATGGTAGGCTGGCCACATATATAGGGTTGTCGTTAGCCACAAAAAATTACCATCAGGTCGCATGTGGCCAGCGGGCCACACTTTTGTCTATTTGCGACCTAGACCTATTATTTTCAACAATGTACTGTTAAAATTGCGTAAGATTTACTTTGTTTAACTCTAATAATTTCCCAGTTGATCTTATTTTACATGCCAAATTGTTGTGTTTTCCATTAATTAATGATCAGTAAGTTGAATTTTGTCCAAGTTTTTCAATGCCATTTTGGATTTGACTTAGGCAAGTTTCAACTGTATTTTCTCCATCAAAATTCGATCCAAAACTCTATCCAACTTGTTTTCTCAACGAACTGACCTGTAAGTTCTATATGGTTTACACTCTAATGGAATTTTTTACTCTAATTAATTACATTGTACACATGCATATTATTATTATTATAATTACGCCAATCAGCCATTTTCTGATAATTATAACATTGTATTTTTGCTTCAGAGTTCTGTCTTGTCAGTCACCCATTAGTTGCTGCTGTTTTAGCCCTTCTAAAACATCATCTGTGTTTGCTGGAACTGTAAGTCTTTCTACCCTAATTGTTTATATCTATAATTCATGACATTTAGGCATTGTACAGCTATTTGTTAGTAAAACATTTACATGATGATTATTTAGGATTTAATCAGACCTTAAGAATAGGCGAAGTACACTTTCATATATCATTTATTGATTATTTTGTATTTAAAAAATAACATACATAAAGCATAGTACAAGAGGTTACCAAAGAAGACTGTATTGTCAGTGGTGGTGCCAGAAATTTGCCGTCAAGGGGTCCAACATGTACTGCAGAGAGTCCAAGCCAAGCGGCAGGGGAAGCCTCGGTCAACGGTGGTCCAAAATGTGCTTTTAAACCACATTTTTGATATTAATTTTTTTGTATTATTGATATTTTATTCTTAAATATATTTTTTATGAAAATATTTGAATTTCAAAGTTTTTTTTTACATTTTTAATTACCACAGGAGGATGGCTCGGTTGTTGCATGGGACCTGAGGGAGCCCTCATTCATGCATTCTTTTTATCCAGTCAATGAGGGAAAGGTTGAAGTTCAGGTCCCTACATATAGCACAGATGGTGTATCGAATGAGGATAATCATCATAGCTGTGTAGTATCAATCCAGCCAGTAGTCTCCATAACAGACAGCATGCAGTCTGCTAGGGAAGAAGGCTTAGCATTCCAACTAGCCTCCATGGAGCAGAATGGAAAAGTTAATTTCTGGGTAAAGTAAAATTCCTGTTAATTTTAATGACCTATTTTGTTCTATCAAACCAAACATGATTATTATTAATGGTATATTATTATTATTTTATAATTTGTGGAGTTTATGGAGCGGAGTTGTATAGTTTGTCTGGATTGTCTTTTAATGCTAAGGCCTTCAGTTCAATTCCTGTGACGGCAGGACTTTGTTGTTCAGACCCTCAAACGTCAGATCGGGAGTCCGTATCACATACTGACCATAATGATTTGGGCAATGTTTGTAAAAGTAAATGCTACAGGTGACTGTACAATTACATGTATTTTTTTTTAAACATTTTTATTTAATTGCAATCCAACACCAAGTAACTTGCCACCTAAAGAATTGACTATAGGTCTCATGTGGTTTAGAGAGTGCAGTTATTTGTAGTTTATTTGAGAACAAATCCGGGTGTCACATGATTTGAACCCTGGACCCTGGGATTGAGGGAAGCATCTTAAGCGCTGTCCAGATTATCCAATTTTCTTTGATAGAAGTCTGTTGTATGCTCCATGTATATTCATGATGTTCTCATGTATATTCATGATGTGCCTATGTAAATTCATGATGTTCCCGATATATTCATGATATGCCCATGTATATTCATGATGTGCCTATATGCAGCTTGCCATGCTAAAACCAGCATCAGTGACCGAAAAAAAACAAAAGACTTTTTAATATGTATTCATATTCTCTGCACTATAAACTTGAAAATAGTAGGTCATTACTTGAATTGACTTCGCTATTGCCAAAGTTATGAGTAAAAGTATTACAGCTTCTCTGTACTAAAGTATACAATCCTAACACATTCTTATGCTAATTACTCAGTTTAGTTTGATAGTCTGTACAAGTCTTTGGCCAGAAAGCTAGAGCTGCACTTGAATTTTGATACATAGTGTATTACACTGTAGCACAACTGGGACAAGGGAGGTTGCAAATTTTGCATGATTGAGAGGATAAGTTTGCAAATGTCTTATCACTGTTTTTGCCACTATATACATTGTGAACACTGTTGTTATGGTTTTTTTATATTCAGGTTGTCATGGAAATAGAGAAAGCAGATATAGCAGGGTCTGAATACGATTTAGGTTTGTACTCATTTATTGTCTTTGTTTAATAATTGATACTTTACAGAATAACAATCAAGAGCCTCATCACCATATACATTATTATTGCTTTTTTGTAGGCCTGGTTCCAGGAGGGAAGATTAAGCTGATGAAGAGTTCATTTATAATGTTGAAAGCTAAACAAAGGTGAGGCCTAGCTACAGAATTTAATAATATATTTCACTAAGACTTAGTTTATTGGCTACTTTGATAATGTTTTGCAATTACATAACTAATAATTTTCATCTTCTTTGTTATTGTTTTTTTCCCCCCCATTCAGAGATGTAAGCCATCTGTCTGTTAGTCATTTACACTTTTCTCAATCTGATGCTAATCATTTTTATGCTACCACCGATGCTGTAAGTTCATATTTCTTATCAAATATTTATTTTATAATGCGCATTCTTTAAAACATCATCAACCAATATTTCCCTTTCCACTTATGAACTTAACTGCACCAATTTGAGGGTAACCCGCGTAAAACTATAATTTTATCGTCCATTTAAGGTGATTTGAATATATTTACAGTGTAAAAACATAGATTAATATTTTCTTGTGTAATTCTTTTAACAGGGATATATTATGCATTGCACACGTAATGGTACAGCTGACATACCAAGGTTATACCACACAAAAATAGGTAAAGTATACACAAACCTCTATTTTTCTCAAGGAGCAGTGCTCAAGGGAGGCTACTGCTTTTGCCTGTGTATTTGACACTACCATTACTGTTGGTGATAGTGGTGATGGACTGGATCTTTTCGGTGTGAAAGACACCAATTAGGATTACCCACAAATTACACAAGACTTTATGGGACTAGTTTGGGCC